>NW_009203880.1:0-10059 GCF_000690835.1 Fulmarus glacialis
GGCTCTCTGTCCTTCGGAAAAGATGGATCACCTCCTGTGTGCTGGTTGTAGCTCGGGACATGTAGTAAAAGCAAGAAGACGAGCACAGTCTGATGGAATGGACTTGTGTTGAAGGGTAGGGTCGATGCTGCTGCATGTGCCACCTGGGAAGAGGGTGCAAATCTGCTTGAGATGAGTCAGCACATGGTGGCTGTGGTCTGCAGATTTCCCCACTCATCCCAAATAGAGCCTTTCCCATGGACTCCATCTTCTGGATATTGCACACATTTGTGTGTGCTGTGCATAGGAGGGAGGTCCAACAAGTAGCCCTGCTTCATACAGAAGCAATTCCAGACAACTTGCTTGTAAAGATGTTTTTCACAATAGACATAGCCCACTGTGTCGTTTTGATCCATTCCCTGTATACAACTTCCGATGTGTGTAAGTGTATACAGCCTGAGTGGCAAAACCAGCTCTCTTACTATTATGAGCCAGTTGTCCCCTATCTGAGATGTTTCTGTGGCTGGTTGGGTAGTATAATTCTCTTAACTGACTTCCAGCGTGGGTGCAGACATCTTTCATAGCCAGTGAGATTATCATCTTGTTGCTCTTCAGCTGCACTTATCAATGGTGGGATGAGATGCACACATGGATAAAAGTTTACAGGGGAGGGCAGTTCAGCCTAGCATCTTCTGGCATTTAGAGTGGAATTCAGCTTCCCTGACTTCGACATCTGAAGATGGTAGGTTGGATTTAAACACCATCCCCCTAATGACAGGCATCTGAGATGCCTCGGGTGAGACTTCCAGAAGTGCCTACTTCCTTCAGGGTCTAAAGGAGGAACCAGTCAGGTGACTGGTTCCATTTCAGACACCTACGTTTTAAATGCCTAAGGGCAGATAAATTCCACTTCTTGTAGTAGAAATTGTAAATTATTTGGTAATATTGAAGGTGCTAGAGTACCTCCTAAATGCTTGTATAATGTGCAGGATATTCTACCTACAGGGGTAGTGTGGGGAAGGCTGAAGATATGTGAGGGTGTGCATACAGGCTTAGGCGTATACATGGTGCACATATAGTCGTAGAACTAGAATTGTGTTATTTAACAGAGCCGACCCAAACTTTGCAAGTGTTAAGGAGTCTTAAGATCAGCATTGGTGATGGAACACCTCAGAGGGGATAGCATCTGGACAATCGGCTGTGGAAAACCAAGAGAAGAGAGTGCAGAGGTGCTGGCCAGAGGGACCAAATAACAGTAGACAGCTAGCCTCCATCTTCATTAATCTTTAAGTCCAGTGTGCTGGGTTGGGTTAATGGCAATGCTGTCAGAGTGCTGAGAAGAATTGTGCTGTAGGAATTGGCAGAAGCTAACTGCCTGACAAACAGAGTGCACACTAGTACATAGCTAGGACCTGTTCATCCAACCCATCCATCCTGCTGCGGTTGTCTTTCTAGCTTGCGGAAGTCACCCCTACATGTCCCAGTTGCTTGTTTGCAGCATTCATAATAGCTGAGGTATTGGTGATAGTGATAGACAAGTTGTTGGGAGACTTTTTCCAGTTGGCTTGATCTGTGTGGTGGCCATTTGTATATGACTACTGTGGTGAAGGGTTTCCAAATCTTAAGTTGCCAGACAAGTGCTTCACATTGGCAGGTTCACTGACATTCATTGGTCAGACTCCCCAGAAGCACCTCAGGCTGTCATTCAGAAGACACCTCTGGTGCCTTAGACCTTTTTAGAAGAAAAAAAAAAAAGGAATATGACATCTTTATTTCCTTTCTCCCTGCATTACGGGATCACCATTCCCTTTTCATACCACTGCCCCCCTACTCTCATGTGGATGGCTGTCATTACTGCATATCTCCAGAATGCAGGGAGCAGCATCCTATGAGATCTAGACTAACGGTGCTCCACAAATTGCTTGTAGGAAG
This sequence comes from Fulmarus glacialis, assembly GCF_000690835.1. Lineage (NCBI taxonomy): Eukaryota > Metazoa > Chordata > Aves > Procellariiformes > Procellariidae > Fulmarus > Fulmarus glacialis. The sequence continues at coordinate 1,912 of NW_009203880.1, forward strand.
CACCCACTAGCCCCATAGTCCCACTGAAGTCTTATACACAGTTAAATTGCTCTTTCTTCTTGTTCACAGTGCGTAAGCAAGAGATCATTAAGATAACAGAGCAGCTGATAGAAGCCATCAACAATGGAGACTTTGAGGCTTATACGTAAGTACAGATGTCTTCTGACAGTTTGTTTATCAATTTATGTGCAAGTGATGTTCTGGCTCCTGGGAATGAGGAGTTGGCCTGCAGTCAGGGATGGTAAAAAGTTTTTTGCATTTTAGGCTCCGTCAATTAGGAGTAGGGATATGGTAGAGCTCTCTAAATGAACATCAGGTAAAGTCAGGTATCAAACAGCAACAGGAGCGACAAAAGGAAAATGTCCTGGCTTTGTAAGGAAAGTAGGGGGGAGGGCAGTGAGATGGGCAGAAAGAAAAGCCAGAAACGTGGAGGCTTGTTTTATGTGAAATGCCAGCTAGCACCAACTCTGTGTTACTGCAGTAGGACTAAGTCCTCCAGGAACTTACTCCTTGGAGTAGGGAAATAGTTAGGTGGACACAGGGCGTGAGTCAAATGCCGTACCAGCGCTTCATTGTGTCAATAGTCCTTGGGCTCAAATACAGACTGTAAGCCTGTGGTGCTTTTCTTTGCAGAAAAATCTGTGATCCTGGCTTGACCTCATTTGAACCTGAAGCACTGGGGAACCTGGTTGAAGGAATGGATTTCCATAAATTTTACTTTGAGAACTGTGAGTGGGTAGATTTGGTAACACCAACAGCTTTCTCTCTAATCTTCTTTTATGCCACGTTTTGGGGGGAAAATTGCCCATGTTTTTAATGGCTATCAGAACCAGCAAGAACTTGATTGTGCATGGGTTATGATGCATTCATAAGAGCGAGCATGCTTTCTCTCAAAAGCCTTTTTCAGTAACAATTTCAATTCTAACCCCCAGATCCCTTCACTGTAGTCATACAGTTTGCTTGGTGCAAATACTTTGTAAGCATGGACTGCAGGAGCTTTAAAAGTTTGAGGCACCAGATTTCCTACTGATATGGAAATGGAGAAAATGAGCATATTTTGACAGAAACAACATGTATATTTGGGGTAAACATGCTGAATGGTTGGACATAAAGATAGTCATGCACAAATCAGTCATGCCTTCGCTTTAAGTTTTCCCTGGACGGTTTCATATCTCTTCAACACCTAATGAACCTGTTACGTGGATACAAGGGTCACCTTGTCAGCCTGGGGCAGGAAAAAGAGTTGGGAGAAATGCTATCATTTATACTAGTGAATTTGCCTCCCTTCCTGGATGTCTCCACAGGATGAGATAATTTAAATTTAAATCGTGAGCTGTTTAATTTTGGGGGTTAGGTCAAGGTCCTTAGTAAAGGCAATTCCTAGTGCTCTAAGTATGCAGAGGCTTTGTCTCTCTCAAAAGCCTGTTCTGGAGTGATTTTTACACTTCTCTGAGGCTTGTTCATATTTAATGCAGGCCTAGCTTAAGGATCACCTGATTATTGACTCCTTTGTAACAATGTTCTGTAATTAAAAGATCTTTTCCTTAACTGAAGAAACAGCAACACTGATGTTGAAAAAGTGGCAAGTATGCTTTGCAGAAGAAGTGGGAGCAAAGGGGCAAGGGGATTCTGGGCAATAATAAGTGCACAATTCCTAAGGAGAAGAACAGGTGATAGGGGAAAGAATTGCTCGGATTTTGCCTGGAAAATTGTAGGAGCAATTTTTATGGTATCCCAGAATCCAGTGGAAGGTGAGTAGAATACAAAAGAGGTTGGAGGATGTGGGGGCTGTTCCTTCTTAATAGTAAAGTGAAGCTGATGGTTTTGCATGTTCTGCCAGTACTGTCGAAGAACAGCAAGCCAATACACACCACCATCCTGAACCCCCATGTCCATGTCATTGGTGAAGATGCTGCCTGCATCGCATACATCCGCCTGACACAGTACATTGATGGCCAAGGCCGGCCTCGCACCACGCAGTCTGAAGAGACACGCGTCTGGCACCGCCGAGATGGCAAGTGGCTGAATGTCCACTACCACTGCTCTGGAGCTCCTGCAGCACCTCTCCAGTGAAGATCAAATACGGGTATGGACTATCAGGGAAGGAGTGTGTCATACACACAGCTAAGGCTGCTGTATGTGGGAATTCAGTATTCAAGGCTGTTTAGGTGGCTGAGAGAGAACCATTTTTAGTTGTCTGTAGGCTAAAAGCTTCTGCTGATCAGTTGGTGTTCCTTTCTCTAAGCCCTGTCCTCTGGACTCAGTAGGATTATCTGCCACTCCTGACAAACTGGAGTCGTGCAGACGGTTGTTCCTGAGCGTAGCTACCGTTGTAGCAGCAGTGCTTCCTCCCAGGTACTCAGCTCTGTGCTCGGACAGAGTGCTAATCCAGAGCAGAGAGGAAGAGTATCTCATGCTGTCCACGGGTTTGCTGTATCCCAGTTGTCAGGATATTGTAAAATCTATACATAACAATTTCTATGCCATAAGGGTAAAGATTTATTCATATAAATTTTACTACCGATTTTCTGATTAGCAGAAGCTATTAAGTGTACAATGTTGAGAAAACTCGGAAAAAAAAATCTAAACAGATAATAATATCAGAGGATTTAAAATATCCCCCAATTAGCTTGCCACAATTCAGCATTGGAAGAAACTTTGATTATAAAATTTGACACGAAGAAACGATTGTTGCTTGCTCCTGAAGGACAGCAGATCCATTTGCTTCTGCAGCATTTAGGCATTCTTGTTTATTGCCTTACTGGTTTCTTTTAGTTAGATGTACAAAGTCTTTCTGCCTCCTTTCGTTTTATGCTGAAGTATATGTCACATTCATCTTAAAGATCTAAGTTTCCTAATCTTAGGATCTTTTTACTAAAGATTTCCTATTTAAGAGCAAATACAAAAAAAATCTACACCTGGGAGACAAGCTTTTTTAAATGTGGTCATTTGAAGATGAACCACTGAAGTATAGTTACTAATTGAGTCCTAGTCTTATGTACTACTTGGGACTAAGCCAAGAGCAGTTTTTATTCTTAGGTGTAGTGAGGGATTCAACCCTACTGAAAGCAATAGAAAGGAATGTGAACTATCACAAGCAAACTGCACAGGTCACAGATGGAATTTGAAAAGCAAAAGCCAGTTGGGGGCACCAGAAGCAGGGAAGCTTTCAAGAGAGCTGGACAATCAGCTGAATTTCCAGGGAGTAAGGCAGTGAGAAGGATAAAGCCTTTGCAGGGAAACAAAAAATAACTTACTTGCATCAGTTTTCATCACAGAGATGTTGAGGGAGACTTCTGTCCTGGATTTAGTGCAAAAAAGATGCAGAAGAAATTACTAAATTAAAGGTCGGTATGGCTCAGTGGCTGTGCCTAGGAGTTCTGAGGAAGCTTAGGAATGGAGAGTCTTAGCTACTACAGAAGAGGTATGTTTCCTTGACTTGGCTGCTGAAATGTTGCACCTCGTCCAAAAGTATGTGCTGGAGGGTTTTTGAAAACGGCAGAGCAGAAGCCATTTCCAAACCACAAAATGTTGGTTAAAACAATATTTTAAAAAACCTACAAACTAAATTGAAGTTGAAATATTTGCATGCATTTCTGGGTTCTGAAGGAGGTGTAATCACATGCAATTACAAGTGGGGTCAGTGTGGGCAGCCCCCATCTGAACACTTGAATCATTTTGGAGCAGTGTTGGCCCATGTGCAGTGAAGGGTAAGGATGAAGAAGGAATGAGGTGAATAAGAACGCTTAAATAGAAATCAGTGGTTTGTTCTCACCTGGAAGGCAGAGTTCAGTTTTGGGTAAGTCATCTTAAAAGGAAACTGCAGCCGTAAAAGAAGCTTGAGGTCAATCAGAGGACTTCCGTGTAAGGAGAGAGTAGGAACCAAGAAGAGAGAAGGCTAATAAGAGAGTTTGTGACAAAGATTTGCAAACTAAGAAATGGTAGAAATAAGATTTTGGCTGCACTTTCATGGCAGGACAATGCTAAACAAACATGAAAAAAACCCAAACTTAAAACTAATCAAAATAAATCCAGTAATTTGACACAGGAAGATTAGCCAGGAGGAGCCTTTGCTAAAAGCAGTCACTAGGGCTACAACTTTGCAAAACTGCGGAGAAGCTCATACATTTGTTTAAATATTAAGAACATTCAGAGACAAAATTACTGGAGACTTAAAAAAAAAAAAACCAACACCACCACAAAACAAAACCCCACAAAACAAAAAACCAAAACCAGATCTTTCAGTTCAGGGCAAAAGCCAATGGAAAGTGAGGCAGAAACTCTTCCTTAGGACCAGATCTTTGATCACCCTTGGGAAACTTCTTCAACTTCTGGGACATGTCACTATTAGATAGTGGGCCCAGGTCTGCTCCAATTAAGCAAGTAATTCATTTTAGCAAGTAGTTCATTTTCATTGGCACACTCAGCCACCTGGAAGGGAAAGTGTGTGCCTCCTCTTTTCAGGGCTCTCCTCACAAGCTCCAATCTGTGTTGCATTAGGAAGGTTTTCTGCCTGCACCAAATAATTAGCCTGTAGAAAACGTGTTTTATTAATTGTGTACAGCTAATGTTTGGCTTTATTTCCTTCCATCTTCCATCCTGTTCTCCCCTCTCCTTTCTGGGTGGACACTACCTCTTCCTGACTGCAGCAACTTGTGGAGATACTCAGCTGGAGGGCAATATCTTCTTAGCAAGCAGCTCTGGAGTGCCTGAGTGACAGCAACGGTCATGTCTGTTTTGACGTTAAAAAAAAAAAAATACAAATTACAAACAGGCAGCAGCCAAATGCACGAAACCCTGCATGCATCTGATGCTCCGGGCGCTGCCTTTCTGTTGTTTTCCATGGATCCATCGTGTCTGTTTCTGCTGTACGAAGGTGTTTTTAAATCTAAAGAAAAAAAAGACACGTTGTTTGTATAAAATAATAAAAAACAGGAGTAATGCTAAATAAATGACAGATTATCCAACGTGCCCCCTCCCCCAGGGCTAAGAAAATGGCAGCAGCTGGAACATCTTTCAGAAATGAAGTGAGGGGGAAAGCAAAAGTGAAGGAGAGAGGAAGAGAGAGGGAGAGCAAAAAAGGAGGCGGCTTGAGCAGCGGATGGCTGAACTGTGCTCCGCAAAGCCATGGTGGAAGCTAACATCGCATTCAGGCTGTGCTGCGACTTCAATCGGTGAGAGGTGGCGGGGAGACCCCAGAGGAGCCAGTGTGAAGACTGGGGTTCAAGAGAGACGAGGCGCTTCTCTTCCTGTTGCCTGGCAGACTGACTTCAGCCTGAGTTTCTTTGATTTTTGCACAGCAAGAACGCTATGGAAAGCTGGTTGCTCGGCTGCTGGATCCCGAAACAGACTTTTTTTTTTTTTTTAAAGAAAAAAAACCAAAATGGGATGTTGATTTAAAACTAAAGGTGGAAGTAGGGATTAAAAAAATGGGTTTAAGTGAATATAACTTAAATAGAAGCTTGCTCTTCAGAGATACTGGTTTTAGAAACAGCCACTACCTGGCCAAACATGGAGGTTTGAAGCCAGATTATTTAATTTAACAAAACAAAACAAAAAAAGCATTGCATTAAGAGCAGAGATTTGAGAGGAAGAGGGTACGTGTATGGGATTTTCTATTTTTTTTTTTTCCTTTCTAGTAGCATAGTTGGGATCCACAGTGCTGCAGAACACGTGTTCCTTAGGAACCAGACAAAAAACTTAGTGTTATGTTCTTCATGAAGACTTGCACATACACTCCTATATGAGGCATAAATAGCGTGTGTTTTTTATACTGAAATATATGCACCCATAGAATTAAAGGGGTTACCTGGCCTCCTGTTTGATTTGTTTGGTCTCCGAGGAAAATAGCAGTGGGAGCCAGCAGCCCCAGCCAGGTGCTTCTCCCCACCACTAACCCATCTGATGTTTGTAAGTGTCATGTTTCCTAGTGTTTATTTGGGTAATTTTTCTATTTTTTACAGTGATGTTGTAACACAGAAAACTATCAGATCAGAACCTCAAAAACCGTAGCCGAAGGACTCCAGGCCACCTCCCTGTGTTGCCTCTGGGTGTTAGAGGATACCTCATGAAGCAGAGGGGAAAGGGAGTTAGCACATGTGATCTGATCTTTGTCCTTTGGGCCAATTCATCTTCGTTTCTTTTCTCAAAGGAGTCCATTACCTTTATTAATTGGATGGGGAATGTGGAAGTATTTTGTTGACCTTACCAAGGCGGGAGCCTAGCCCCAAGAAGAAGATGGCCTTTCAGGCAGACCAGATAGGATTTTCCTTGACCAAGGGAAGGCATCACTTGCAGAAGTTGGGATGGGCTTTTACCTGAATTTCTGTCTACCCCTAATCATTTTTCGGATCTTTCGAGGGAGTTAAAGTGATTGCATTGACAGCATACTAAGTGTGATGCAACCTTCTTACAGACTACAGAAGAGAAGAAAGCCAATTTGGAATTTTAATCCTTATTTAACAGAATGTGGAAAATAAAAGCTGTTGCACAAAGTGGAGCTGTTGCTTCGCAACAGATAGCTCTCTGCTCCCTTTGTTAGCAAGGTGCTATCCCACACCAGGATTAGATCAGCTAACCCTGATGAAGGAAAAGACCATCCACACTTCCGAGGTTTGTTTGAGCAAGTACCCTTTTCTTCCTCCCTCCACCACCTCAGGGAGGAGCGTAGGGATTGAACCCATGGGAGGCAAACACTAGATTTTATTATTTTGAAACATTTTTAAGACAGCACTAAGCCAGTGAGTGAAGTGGAAAAGTGAAAAGCCTTGGTATTTTATTCAGATTTTTTTTTAAAGCCACAAAGTGAGAGCAAACAGGAGATTACAATTATGCCATTTAAAAAAGATAAATACAAAACATTATGCATGCCTTCTTTAGGTCTGATCTTCCTTGTCTCTTTACCTGATGATTATTAATAATTAAAAAGAAAGCCCTCTGTATTAAGTATCTGCATCTTTCAGAGAAAATTTAAAAAGAACAGAACTGTTGGTTTTTTTGGTTTTGCACAGTCTTGGAGACAAACTCTGTTTTGGGTTTTTTTGTTTGTTTTGTTTCCTTTTAAGTTAATGAGAACCTTAGCTTGGTATGGCCATTATCAAACACAGCTGTACACCTTTAGCATTCTTAATGTTCTCTTATGGGGCTAATATAAGCATCTATATAATATATATTATAAATATCACATTTTAAACAGGAAATGGAAGGCATTTGATGCAGAATTTTTGCATGATATAGAAATAATTAAAGTTAACTAGTGTTTGTTTGTTTGGTCTGAATGTTGGTAGAACCTTCATAGCTTTGTTACAATGAAACCTTGAACTGAAGATATTTAATAAAATAACATCTAAACAGTGTAAAGTTTTGAGCATCACGTTTTTCTCTTAAACCAGGGGACAACGTGGAATTGGCACTTCTGGGATAAGAATCGATCTGCAAAGTTGGTTTTTTTGTGTGTCAGTAAATCATGTGATTTAAAAATGTAAGGTTTAAAAAGGAAGAAAGGTGAGTGGTAGGCACCATACCTAAAACAAAAAAAATTAGCGTTAATAAAAACAAAGGGACAACAAAGCCTGTTAAAATGAACTTTATGGCATTTCCCTGACAGACCATGGGATAATAGGAAATGTTGCTTCTGTTCCTGATGGCCTTAACCCTTGGCAAGCCTGTGCCATTACCTCCTTTCTTGGTCTTTGTTTTCCTCACCAATATTTCAGACTCTCTGTGGGAGAAGCCGACTCGCCGTTACCTTTGCCTGATGTAAACATGCTGAATTCAAGCTGGCTGGCAGCTCTTTGTGAGCTAGCGTATTTTGTGTCCTAGATGGGATGCTCCTGCGGAGGCACAGGGCAACCGCTCATCTGTACAAATTTGCCTGGTCTAGCAGCGTGAGCGTGATTTCCCAACAGAAGTTAGAAGTTAGTTGGATTTAGCCTGGTTTGTTTCTATACTGTCTCTGGTTTCATTTATGCTGCCTCGGGTAGGCTTTGTTCCACTCAGGCCTTCGCTGCTTTGGCATTCTTCTTGTCTTTCCCACCTTTCACTGTTCACGCTGCTCTGCGGGGGGCAGGCGCGGGCAGCGGGGAGCCTGCAGCGAGGGGCTCTGGCCCTCTGCGGAGACCCCTTCCCAGCCGGGCCGGGGGCGCGGCG
>NW_009203881.1:0-17690 GCF_000690835.1 Fulmarus glacialis
CGCAGGGGCCGCCCGGCAGCCCCCGCTGCCTTCCCCACGCACAAAAACCTGGCCATAAACCCAGTACACTTGCTCGTAAGAGGTCGCTTTGTATGCAGAAGTCTCCGTCCTTGGAGGTATTCAAAACTTGACTGGGCACGGTCCTGACTACTCCTGTTGGCACTGCTCTGAGCGGGGGCGGGGGGGTGGAGTAGTCGATCTAGCTGCTTCCTGACAACTTCAACTATTGTATGGCAAATACTGGTCTTCTTTAAAATTAGTAATCTTCCCATTTAGCTGGTGTAACTCCATCACTACTGTTAACATTTGCAGTAAAACACTGTAACATTTCAAATCTGGGCTGAAATGCTGAACTGGCAGCTTTGTATTTATCAGCTGAGCACCAGCCTTGCAGGGCGTAAAATCTGGAAGCCATTTCCTTAATCTTGATGCCTGTGGGTACACAGATGCCTTTCCTCTCTGAACAATAGTCCAGGGCATTTTGGACAGCAGGGGGGCACTGAAGGTGGGGAGGGAGAATGGAGACGAAAGGGGCATTATAAGAACACTGACTAGTTTTCAATGGGAAAGTGTGCAGATACTTACTAGAAAATAATGTATTAACCTTGCGAAGGTATTTATGCATACAAGTCAAATGTAATTAAGCAACAAATGCCTGAACTGAAAAACTGAGCAACAGCAAAGATTATCATATTTGTCTTCTAGAGGTGACATTAATTTAACTTGACTTCCAGGTTCAAAATGTACCATTATTTTGGATTGGTAGCTTATGTTTCAATGACAGCTTTTCCCCAAAAGAATACCAGTAGGGGTTTAAACTTATCATTACAATTTTGAAAGATGTCAAAAGCTTGGCAACAGCAGTAGAGCCCGTATTCAGCATTTAGGACAACCTGGAAAAGGCAATCCCTTTCCACTCTTTGTCTTCAGAGCTATTGCTCTGACCAACCTTACGTCATTAGTTTTTCCTTGATTTTTTTCCTTTCTCTGAATGATCTTGCAAAATTATTTGTACAAGCAAACATCCTATATGTGAAGCAATCCATCTGAGAAGAAAGAAAAATTAAGCACACACTAGAAATCTAGCATCTTAAATTACTTGTCACCAGCTTGCCAGGAGCACCGGAGAGACCACTGTGAGGGGCAGAAGGGAGATAAGTGAGCGAAGAGCAGGTCACAGCTGCATCAGCTTTTTGTATACAGATTAGCCTTCATCTTAAGACACGAAAATTTCTGAAAACACTGTCAGGAATTTATCTTAAGTGATTTCAAATTCAAGAGGATGAACAGAAATCGTTCAATATTTTAAAAGATAAATAACCTCTTAAAATCTCCATTTTGATGGTCTTAAATTACAGCAGATTATGGGGAAGCTTGGAAAGCTTCAAAGCTAAGGGACCAAGCTTTTCACATTGAACAGCATTGTATGATTTTTAAATGTGAAAAAAATCACTTTAATTGAGGCAAACATCAGAAAATAATAGTTTTTTAAAAGCCTCAAAAAAAGGAGATACGAACGTTTGCTTTCCTTGAGTCCAAAATTCAATAGTGAAAGAGACTGGACCTAAGAGATTTCTGTCTTAAGGAACTCATAATAGTCACAGCTGAGGAAAAACCTCTCTGCATCTACGTGCTCATTTCTCCATTAACTTTCAGCCTACTGTTTTGGGTTAGTGTGCCAAAATTTCATATCATAACTCTTAGCTTTATACATTTTACAATGTCAAAGCCTCTGTCGGTCTGAGAAACTATTATTTAGTGTCCAAATGTGAACACACATGCCACTAGAAAAAGGGTCCATAAAAGTGGTTTTTGGTCCATTTACTTTTAAAATGTTCATTTAAAGAAGTACCTATACTGTGGATGTAATAATGAAAATCGTATATAATTTTAAAATAGACATCACCTGGAAAAATAACTTACAGATTGCAGGACATTGGTGAAAATATCCGATGCCATATGGAGACTATTTATGGACTATATTCATAGTAATGGTAATGTATGAGAGAAACAATCACAGTGAATTATTTCCCCTTTCACAGGTATAATATATATAATATATAATAATGGAGCTTGATTTCATTTACAGACTGACAAGTGTTAACCTTTATGAGATGCTGTTGTTTCCACTGTTAAAGGAAAGTGAAACTTCACATTGAAAGGAAATGTCATTTTTAAATAAAATGCAAAAGGCAAGTCATTTCAGTAGCTTCATTGTAAGATTCAAGTTGGCTTTCCTAGATGATGGAAAAGACTTTATAAAGCAAAATAAATTACGCTTTGATGATACGACTAAGTGTGGTTCAGCTTTGAGAAGTAATTAACTAAGTTAAGGGACTAACATGAATCTCACTGATAGAGTTATCTAGGGAGTTTTTTCTTCTCAAACACCAGCAGTGCAAACTCATCTCAGGACCAGAGGATCATATTTGGTTCCTTTCAGACCTCATAATTACATCACATAACCAGAATTGTTTCCCAAACTGATTATTGTATAAAAGAGTATGTGCTTAAGTTCATTGCATGAGTTCACCTATGCACCAAAAGTTTACAATGAAACTTTTAAATGTAGAAGTACCCTTCAGGGCAGCCCATATATCCCATCATTTTGCTCAGTATCCAGTTCCCAGAGGTTTTAGAGATTGAAGGGAAGAAGTAAAAGGCCATATCACAAACATACAGAGAGAAAGCATTTCCCAAGCATATGGTTATTCACAAGGAAATCTTCCTGTTCTAATTCTTAACAATATGTACATTTATACTGTGGTAACACTGAACAGCTTCTGAGAATAAATCCCTTTCCAAAACAATCTCAAGAGCCACATTGTCATCTAAACTAGAAATTTCCTGGGCTGAATGGGTAAAGCTGGAGCCCACTGGCAGGACCAACACCAGAGAGGAAAAGAAAAGGTGAAGAGGCTAAAGTAATCACAAGTGGTGAGATTAAAGAAATGTCTTTGAAGAAAGATGGAGACAATTTGGAAGGGTACTTGAAGAGGTAAATAGTGAAAATTGTCAAGAATAGCCCCAACTCCTTTACCTAGAGGCTAAGCAACAGACAGAGAGGGCACACACTGCCGATTTATGGCAATATAGGCATTGCATGGGACATAGGGAGGAAATATTTCAGAAGTGGAAGACCCTTCCCAAAATGGATTTAAATCTTCCTAGTGATTTAAAAGTGGCATTAAAATTCTTTTCAAGCTTGATAGGGCTCAATATTTCCCTCAGAAAATATACTCAGCAGCAGATGTAACTGAAAAGGCCTGTGAAGCACTGGCAGGAGATGGCTCTGAATTGCCTGTGTGAAGCATTGGCAACAGGTTGTCAGTAGGTGAGCAAAGAAACAGATTTGAACTGATTCAGAGTGTCAGGGTGTGCACAGAGCAAGTGCAGCTTCATACTCACACCCTGAATCAATTAAAATGTTAGGGTACATCATAGTGTCTGCTAAGAGAATAAGAGGGCAGGATGCATGAGCTCTCATGGCCAGTGGTACCCAAGCAAACCAGGCTGGCAACCCTTAGGTATAAATAAAAAATTTGTAATCATCTTTGGGAATAAAAGTAGTAAGTATTCAACAGTGCAAAATGCTCCTGACTGTCCCATAGTAGGAAACCCTTCATCTCTATTGCAAGTACTAGCAAAACAAAACGAGGGCTCAGAATAAGCACAAGTTATCTTTTCCTCAGGTTCTCCTTTAAAGGCAGTGTCTAAATACTGAATTTTGATATTACAAATGTACCAACAAAAAAGCAACACAGCAGGATATCAGTGTTAGCTTGCTGCAGTAGATTTATCAAATATAGTTTGTAGCTTCTGTTACACCAAAATGCTTATGCCAAAAATGCCACAAGAATCCAGAGGAAGTAAACAAGGGCACGTATCAGCTTTTTCAGACTTTCTACCATATTGCTATACATGCCTTGCACTGACTATTTACATTATCTCACACTAGATATTCTGGTCATACAATTCAATTAGCAAATCACAACTCCAGAAAGCTATCTACTTCATAACAATTTAAATATTTAAAGCAGCCAGCCCCCATACATATAAACATCAAAAGCTATGTCAATATATGGGGAACATAAAGCATGTGAAAAGTTGCAGACAAAGCAATAGACTCATTTATCAAAGCAAAGAAGGTCTCAAGTATCCTCAAGCTGTAACCCTAACAAAAGTGTATCTTGGAGACTGTTCTCGTAATTCCACCCCATACTTTCCCTCTTCCCTCCCCCGAAACAGTGGGGAAGATGGGAGAAATGACATCATAGGTTTTGCTTTTTGAAGAGTCCCATAGGCATAAATATTACACGGTAGTTTTACTTAACTATTGCTAAAGCCACAACAACACATTCCAAAATAGTCCCAAGCACTCTTCCAACTGGAACAGATTTTTCTTGCTCTGAGGTCATTTAAAAAGGATTTTTGTCTTCCCTTAGCACTATGTACAATTAAGCCAACAACATAAGAAGCCCAAACAGTAAGTTTTCATCTACCAGTATGGGGGCATGAGAGAAAATGGACATTTAACACTAATACTAGATAATAAGGCTGTTACATAAAATTCAGTAAGCTCAGCGGGCAGCTTTTCATGTACAGTTCCTGCAAACCACTAATTAGCAGAAGAACCGCACAGAATGTGCATGCCCCCTACGTTCTTCCTTTTATTGGAGGGAAGCAGCAGGGTTGATTTCTTTTTTAATATACTGAGATCAGCATCATTTAAGACAAGTACCAAAACCCATTTGTTGACAACCCGCTGAACCCTTGCACTGATTCTTGTGCCCATCTTTGACATTTGTGGGGAACTGCAGAACACAGAAAAAAAGACGTTTATAATGATCTTGCCAGTATTTGAGTGCCTCTGAATAACTTTCTCCTTTTTATGGGTTCTCAGAGGATATACAAGTGGGAAACATGTACTTTAAATCCTCTTCCATGAGCCGGTCGATCCAGATGGACGAGGGGCTGTGTGGAGCGCAGCTGAAGTCAGTGAGCCCTGCCAGGAGCCAGTAGCTGCCCTTTCATGCAGCAGTATTGGGGCCATGTTGTACTTTTTACAGGTGTGTCATGAAATGCAAGATGCCATTCAATACTGCTGTTGAAATGTAATAAAATCCCATCTTGGATATGTTAAGCATTTCCTTCCTCAGAAGTCACTGATGGCATGCTGCTAATCCCTCCAACTGCACCCTGGACAGGCTCATCAGAGGTGACCATCAACCTTCTCTTGGCTTCAACCAATCCAATAAACCTGTCCAGCCACCAGGTTTACTGCTTCTCAGAATAGCACAAATGGATACTAGGAAAAAATACTTCTATTTCTTTTTAAATGTGAAAGTTCAGCCATCATATGACATCAAATTGCATAGTATGCACTGAGATATTTCACTGATTCCAAAGTGTGCACTAAGATATTTCACTCTCTCCAAACCACAGCAACTGAATTTTATGTATGCTTTCACTAGAGTACCATCTCTCCACCCCCACCCCCAGCAGTTTCTTTCCTTGTATAAAAACATGTTATTACTGTGGGAAGATTGAAAGAAGAGAATTTATAAACAAATACTATTTAACATCTGATTCCTAAGCAGCTCTCAAATTCATTTAGATCTATCTCCTCTTTCCCAAATTTTCATTTTTCCCAATATCACTATGAACATTTATGATTCAAGAAGTTATTATTTTGGTAACATCATTTTAATTGAGTTTATCAGCCAAAAGTGACTATCATGGTCTATTAGCCTACTGCAAACGCTGCTCAAAGGACTAGAAAGTGAATGCTAAGCAGAGAAGATAGACTCTTTCATTCCCATTAGCTATGCTAAAGAAAGACAAAAAGCCAACATATATATTAAACAACAGAAGTCATATTAAGTTGGAGGGTATTTTCCCTATAGAGGTATGCACCAGGTTCTTAACCCATACCTGCTATTTTCAGAAGGACATGTCCTTTCCTCCATCCCTTAAGACAGTGTGGGACAGGTATGTATTAATACACACATATTGGCTGTGTGTTTTGCTGTACACAATGAATTAACACTTGGTACAAATAAAGTAGGTTTAGTTCAATCATAACTGATCTCAGAAAAAAAAATAATCAAATATTCAACAAAAGCATGAAACCTGTCATCGAAGTCAAGCATTTACTATGTCCTCAGCCCATAGCTAATTTTTTGCTCTTTCGTGAGTGTTGTATTCAGTCTAGCATTTCACTTTTTAATATCAAATTATGCATTACAGAGCAGTGGTGGAAGACTGTATTCAAGGCAGATAATAGTCTCCTACTTGAAACTTTTCTCAATCCTCCCTTTTTCATTCAGACACCTACCAATATTCATTTCTCATCACTGTTTATAAGGTTTGTAAGAAGTTTTGAGAGAGATCTGTCAAAGTATATTAAAACTACAACATTTCCAAAAAAGCTCCAACTGAGTAACAGGAAGCTAGGCATTAACAACCTACTGGACTTTAAACCCTTAACATGTCATTTTTCCTGGACTGTTAAACTCAAAAAATTTAGAAGCAAAAGGTAAGGAGGGGATTAGGCAAAACTGTAAGTCTAATGCAGACTCGTATCTGTGATGTACAGTTTTATAACTTGACCTACTCTTTTGTGAACTTTCGGTGCAGTGAAGGTCTACAGACATCCTGAACCAGAAGCTACTCCTTTGCAGAATTTCCTGACAGGGTTATAGCACAGCATGGGAATCTCAGATCCTCAGCAATAAAACGGAAGAGAAAAAAATGTTCCTGCTAGCTAAGAAACAGATACCCCAATTCCAGCCAGCTACTGTAGAGAACAAAACACCCCTTTTATGATTACAGGGTGCATGACTACATGGTTACAGCTGGTTAGCTATCATGGAACTAGACCAAACAGACGTTAGTGGCAGCAGCAGCAAAGTAGAAAATAACATAGATAAGGATCATCCCAACAAACTGGGGGGATACGAAAGGACATCAGTCTAATAGCAGAAAAAACGGCATAATATCAGGGACATTGCAATGAGGGCATTGGCCTCCATCGATGATACTGGAGATCAAACACCAGCTTTGTTCAAAGACCCGATCTCTCCTGCTGACAAGAAGTATTGAGATAAAGCCCTAAGAACCGTCTTGAGGGAGCATTGAGTGAAGCTAAGACAAGAACAAGATAAGCCTCCTTTTTTAATGTGTTGCTCTAATTGCTCTCTACCTTTTCCACTTTGTTTTGAAAAAACATTTCTATGCTATGCACATCGTGTTGCCAGCTGTAAGTGCCCACATACCGAATACACGTCCTTTTCATTGACAATTTGAGTTTAAACTGATCATCACTGCCTAAGGTAAGGTTCTGCACTCTCCCACTAACCAATTCCATGTGGCTCTTGCCAGAATCTTGGAGATGCACTTCCCCAAATCTCCGTTTTCCAGCCAAACCCAGAAAGTACCAGCAAGCATAAACCTAATGTAAAATTCCGTCTTCTTCTTACCCAGTTAGTTGGCAGTGTTCTGTTACCCTCGAAATATCCCACGTTTCACACTGACCTGTAACACCTATCTCCCAAGGTATCTGCACTACTGCTGTTGATGGCAGTTCTTCATTAGTTTTGGACACACCACGTCCTGGTACCTTTAAAGATAAATCCATTTAATATTGAGAGCTCCACCTAAAATTGAGTTCAGGAACCAGGAAACCCCAACAGAAACTTAACTCTGAGCAGGGGCTGCAGAACAGACAAAGGTGTCATTCATTTTGCTTGTATTGATAATGATGGAATTAGGCAAGCTATTTTTGCCATGTCTTAACAAAAAAAGCACTGGCTGTTCAAACAATAAACCAGTAAGCATGCTTAGTATCCTTCCATTTTACCATACAAATCAAAGCAGACCAGGGACTTACTGACATGAATTTCAAATTTAAGTAAGCAATAAAATTCATGCTTCCTCACTCATCACAGGCCTACTGTTTCACACAAATGTATTTACTTAGGCCAAGAAAAGCACCAGAGCAGCATCTTACTGTGCATATCAAGAGTCATCTGAGTAAGAGTTGTAAAGGATAACCTGGCTGGAAAACTGGTGCTGTCTGTAAGATATACACAGTTGCATAACAGCAGTTATTCATATCAATTACAGGTTTATATAGAACCATAAAATCATAGAATAGTTTGGGTTGGAAGGGACCTTTAAAGGTCATCTAGTACAACCCCTCTGCTGTGGAGAGGGACATCTTCAACTAGATCAGGTTGCTCAGAGCCCCGTCCAACCTGACGTTCAATGTTTCCAGGGATGGGGCATCAACCACCTCTCTGGGCAACCTGTTCCAGGGTTTCACCACCCACATTGTAAAAAATTTCTTCCTTAGATCTAGTCTGAATCTACCCTCTTTTAGTTTAAAACCATTCCCCCTTGTCCTGTCGCAACAGGCCCTGCTAAAGTGTTTGTCCCCATCTTTCTTATAAGCCCCCTTTAAGTACTGAAAGGCCACAGTAAGGTCTCCCTGGAGTCTTCTCTTCTCCAGGCTGAACACCCCCAACTCTCTCAGCCTTTCCTCATAGCAGAGGCGTTCCATCCCCCTGATCATTTTTGTGGCCTCCTCTGGACCCGCTCCAACAGGTCCATGTCTTTCCTGTGCTGAGGGCTCCAGAGCTGGACGCAGCACTCCAGGTGGGGTCTCACCAGAGCGGAGTAGAGGGGCAGAATCACCTCCCTTGACCTGCTCCTTCCTGTGTAACTCCTTCACTTAGTAAGAAATAAATAGATCCTATAAATTACACTACATAAAAGTTCGCTTTTAGTTTCTTACTGAAGAGACGATATGAGCACATTCTGCATTAGAGAAAGACAGAGATGATGAAGAGTTAAGCAAGGGCCTATGACAACCAGAGATGAAGCAAGAGAAAGAAACAAGGGAAGGAGGGAGAGAGGAAGGCAAAGATAACAGAAAACAGGTATTGGAAGAGCAGTTTGTAGAACAAAACAACCAAACATATGCAATAGGAACTGGGTAAAAAAACAAGTGAAAGAAATATTTTGAACCTAAATAATGCAAATCCTGTCTCTTATTCTGTATGGGGTTTCATACTCCTTTCCTAGGTTGTTCCAGAGCCATGAGTAGGTAAAGGAACCAGTAGCTGCTGCCACAATAGGAAAGGTTCATTTGAGATTTTGGGGATCTCTATTTCTTATTCTTCCCTAACAAAGCCAGATTCAAATGACTTGTCTGGAGTGCAATTATCCTGTAAAATATTTTGAGATGGGCAAAAATCTATAATGGAAACATTTTACTATCTGCTTAGTTTCCAAGTTGCAGCATAGTTCCTTCTTCTATTCTTCATCTCTTCTTTATGTAGAAATTGTAAAACCTTAACACATTATCTGAAATCTTACCAGACACACAGGTGTTTCAAATATGCCCAGGCAGGAGGCAAGGTACATGAAATTTAATATGCTGTCTGGTTGAAAAGTCTAATTTACAAAGTGGAGAAGCATTTAAACATTTTGAAGAGTCCTCTCCGACCTGATTACACAACTAGGACCCCAAATTGTCAGTTTTTCCACTACAGCAAAGGTTGATATAGTGAGATATACAGCCTCTCCCTGTCCCATAGGCTTAGATCCCCACTGGTACATTCCATGCTTTATCGTCTTGCCACAACTCTTGGGCTGCCTATTGAGAACTCCAATTTTCAAATCTGTACAAAAATATAAATAGAAGTTTTGCTATATTTAACATGCATACTTAGGTAGGTAAACAATAAAATCGGTACATTAGAGCTTTTATCAGTCCTGTTCCAGCTGTGTCTGATGTTACACTGTATTACTGAAATGCTGAATGTTGAGCAACGTTACAAGACACCCAAAATACTAAAGAAAATAAGTATTCATTAAAAGAACATGCACTGTTGCATCTCAGATTATAATAACATTTCACAATTTCTTTTACTTGCTAAAAATAACTCCCACAAAAGATCAAAGCAACGTTAATAAATGTTTATTAATTTAACCTGAAACTACAAGATAAAACTAAAATTTCTAGATGAGTTATTAGCAATGGAAATCAAAAAACTTTTTGATCTAAGAATGTTGCTCTCTCAAAAATTGAAAAGACTCAGGTGTTCTCAAACCTTACCAATTCACGAACTTCATGTTCCAGCCACAAAAGAACAACAAAGATCAGTAACGCATAAACCAGAGTAACAGAAGCTTGCTTCCAGCACAAACATTGTCAAAACTCCAGCTCTAAAATCAGACACATTCCTGGTTACTGTTATCAGCTTGGTTGTTACACTAAAATGAATTTTCACAAAAAAAGAAATGTTAAATTTAGGCTTCAAATAAATCTTGAACGGCAGAGAAATTCCAGGAATACCAGCTCAGATCTCTTACGGCCCAAGCAGAACCCTGCTTATAATAAGGATTGTTAATTAATGTTAACAGTCAGCATGCATGCATGACAATGTAAAGCAGTGGGAATATTTTGAACACTGGCTGCCTACTGAGGGCACAAGTTTGTGTTATAATTAATGGAGCACTCACTTTGCCATTATTAGAAGCATCTATCCTAGGACCATTTGGAAACTGATTGAAATTCAGGCCTTACCAGCAGTTATAACATTTGTTCATATTTTATTTCCACAAGAAAATAAACCTGCAGTTGAATTTTGTTCCGAGTTTAACATGGTTAGTAATTTTAGAGACAAATTTAAACAGCATTAACACGGCTTTTTTAAAAAAAAAAAAATTCCACTTTCTGATTGGAATTTTCCTCTTTGATACACTATTTGTCTATATTTCTGCAGTATACATATGTATACACATAGGCAAAAAATATTTTAATTTGACAGTGTGGTTCCAAAGTTGATCTTAATTTGCTTTATCCTATATTTTCCTATACACACATATATATGTGTATATATATGTGTGTGTGTATATACATGGTATTGTACTGCATTACATCCATTGACTTTTTTTTCCACAGGATGCTCACCAGACCAGCCATGAGTGACCGGTATTCCTTTATAGAGCAGTTACTCAACCTTTTGCCTTTTTCTTGCTGCTCAATGCACTGCCCTGGACTCTATTTACTGCACAGTATGATTATTAATTTTTTTTTCTAATACAGGATACATTTTGCAATATTATTACTAAAACACAAGTGGCTCATGAAAATTAATTTGTATCCATACCGTGAAGTGGACTTATCCCCCCCTTCCAGAGGAAAAAACAAGGTACAACCATATCAACACTGTAAGCACCAGTTAACTCTCAGTGCTCATATTTCCATTGTATTTCATACAGTGTAGTAATTCAAATTCAGGTGAACTATTTTGTGGATATGAAACATCATCACTTAACTTTTGCAAGTGTCTGCTCTTGATTCAGTTGCAGTTTTCATAGTATTTTTAAAGGTCTTATATCTTAACCAAGTTGGGATTTTTCACCCTCCCTAGATAAGCAAGAGAATACTTAATATGAAGGCAGCCTCCTATTGAACATCAAATCATTTCTTCAAAGTACGAGGCTGCTAAACTTTAAGAAAGGAGAAGATATTGTTTCCTTTGTTCTTTGAAATTGTTTAGTCTTCATCAAAGAAGTTTTAGCCCATTTTCCCACCCCCAGGTCCACTTGAAACAGATACCCAAAATGGAAAATTTCTGCTCAAACTGTTAAAGCTTAGCAAAAAATTACAGAAAACTGAGCGCAAATTTTTACAATGGGAAATACTGGGCATTACGGATTATGTTATCACCTAGGCTAATAGCATGTCTCTGAAATTACCTTTCAAATGCTCCAAGTAACACATGTAAATAATTTAACAAGCTTGCCAGTGAATTACAGGTCTTTTTCATGGGTTTGGATGAAGAGAGCACACAGCTGTCAGAAGGCTGGAAAGTGGCCTGAGAGCAGGAGTTTGCTGCCAAATTGTTTCAGCAGTGCTGATCAGATACAGTTTTGGGGATGGGTCGGGGATTCTCACCATCTTCATCTTAGGCCATTTGAACCCTACACCACAACCTTTTTAGATCATCGCAAATTTGTGGCATCTTTTTTCATTACCGTACAACAGTATTTCTGTTTAAATGAATTCAGTAACTATAAACTCCAAATTTACCTGCCTATAGAAGAGCCTGAAAATTTTGCCTGTTCTGATGGGAATGAAACATACTCATATGAAACAGAAAGCTACATAATCTAAACCACATTTTTAACTGTTAAGCATTTCTTCACCAAGATATTCATTATTCTCTGTGTGTGTGTGTGTATGTGTGCATATAAACCAAAACAGACATTAGCCCAGAGCCTGCAGCTGAGCTCCCCAAATGCATGTATGAATGCGTGGGTGGGCATTGCAGAGCAGGAGGAAACTTTGCAGGGAAAGGTAAAAGAATCAATTCTGGGGCTTGGAGACAATTTATAATTACTATAGGCATTACCTGGTGTTCACCTGTACCCAAAGGCTGGTGCTGCACATCTATGTGAAAGGGAGTAAGTTTAAATGTTTTATAGCAGCGGTAAATTAATTATTAGTAAAATCATTTTTATGGGATGTACATAAAATAGCAGGTACTTTCTAGACAAAAAGAAACTGCCCAAGTTTAGTGAGTTTCCAGCTGAGTGATATTTGCTTTAGTCTGTCATGGCATGATTGGGAATATATGCAGAATATCTCCTAGAAGAATAATACATATTTCCGTGAAAGAGAAGAACACATTTTCTGGATATGAGGAAAGGTATGCATTAGAAAAGTGTGCCAGTATTGTCAGTTCTAAGATATAAAATAGAGAAAGATGAGGACTTAGCATTAACTATACTGAGCATCATCATGCCTTTGAAGCAGCTGAATCCCAGAGCAGAAAAACAGTCATGCCTCACGTGCCTTGGAAAGAAATTCACAGCAGAAAGCAGGTGGCAAGGGAAGTCAGGGGATTGCTCAGCCCGCTTCATATTTTTAATTGGCTGCTTTACATGCAAAATCTCTCGTAACCCCAAGTCATGTGCTCACATATGTTCACACACCCAAAACTCTTTCTGTGCCCAAGACCTGCAGCAACAGGTTATCTCCCTTCCCTTGCAATATGGCCTCAAAGGCAGACACTTCTTGCAAAAATGACATGGGGCATAGGGCACCCACCAGCAGATGGAGGACTTCAGCTCAGGTCCCTCAAAATAGGGAAATTCAACACCCGTATTCGCAAAAAGAAGGCTCAGACCACAGATAAAACTTCATATATCTTCTTGTGACTGTGCCACCGTACGTTAGAAAATCCAAGACACTCAGAATCAGGGTGACTGCAAGCAAGAGGGAGCCTGAATCTGAAAGCTCAGTGTTGGGTACGGGTTGAGGACATAGCCAGTAGGAGGCATGATTCAGGCCTCTCTGTAGAGAGTGAACATCCCCACTGTCTTATGCTTACCCGCACCCTGTCCACGCCCTATCTTCTTTTGGGATGTAGGTGTTTTTAAAGGTTGAGACAAAAGCCGTCACTGCTCTTGGGTAAGACTTTTGTTGCGTACCTCCCTCTGCATTAAGCTGGGAATGCAACACAGTCTATCTGCCGAGAAGTGCAGGCTCGCCACGCTGGCCTTTTGCCAACGATGCGTTGTCACAGAATCACAAGAGAGCTTTAACAGGAATGAAATAATAACAGTAAAAAGAAGATAGACGGAAACTTGATTGATCTGATCTTTACACTGTTGGGGTAATATCAAAACACAGATACAAGCAGGTATGCAGCTTACAATCTCAGTTTTCTTTTGTAGGTAGCTAGATATAATGAGACCTGCTGCAGGCTTGACAGACTTTTCTCACCCTGGCTGTGAAGCTGCTTTATGCAGCTACTGGAATAATCAGTTCATCAAGCAAGTTTAGACTATTTTTAAAAGCATACTAGTATTTCAGGGCAGGAGCACAAAACAATGAAATGGAACTTTATAATGAATAAAAGCAATTTGCGACTTTAAGTCTACACTGCCTACCAATCTCCATGACATGATATACTCTAAAGTCATTAAAAAATATTGCAATGCATTAAATCTTGCGTTTGAGAGGTGACAAGCCACTGCATTTAAGATGTCACATGCCAAATTCTGTTGAAGGAAATAAAGTCCATTATATCACAATTTTGCAAAACAGTGTTTTGGGTATAGTAGAAGGCGACAGAACCCCCATCTCAGGCCCATGGGAGAAGTATGAAACTTTAGTTTGAAGTCTTTAGACTTCATTACCAATGACTTATATTCCCAGTAATCTGCAGGACAATGGAGGGGGATATAGATCTGTCACCAGTACCAAACTTAATATTCAAAACCTTAAGAGTGAATACAAAAACATTTGGTATTGGTGACATAGCCCCTACCCTCGGAGTCACACAATGAGGTGTCACCACAGAACAGTGAGGAGCCCTCTAACCTCCCATATTGTAGCTGCATCAGGATGTAGGTATCTTAACCTGCTGGCATGAATTAACTATCAGCAAACTTTAAAAAGTATTAATAATTATCTTCTGTCAACAGTCATTAAATCAAAACCGGGGCCTTCCTCACGAGCATACTGCTCCCCAGTAACTGCCAAGTAGGTAGCTTCTCACGGTGTGTCACACTGAGGGCACCTAATGCAAAAGGATGGAGTTGTTGACCTGAATAATTTACAATGGCTCAGCTGAGGTTTTTTGTGGAGTAGGGGATGTAAGCACACATGAAACAAATACCATATGCTTAAACTAAAAAATCCCTTCCATTCTTTATTTTACAATCAGGTTGTATTTTACAGCCTTATTTAGATTTATGAATAGTCAATTCTATATTTATAACTATCGTAAAAACTGAGCAGCTTATTGTTTTTGTAAACCTAACCTCAAATCTAAGCCAAGAAAAGTAAAACTAAAAGCTTTCTAAAAAAGGAACATTGTTCTTACACCAACAGAACAGATAGAAAAATAAAATGTCTAAAAAGAAATGGTCTCTCCTGGTCAAAAAGAAAACGTGGTTCATAGCCAAGTTTGCCACCTGACCTTCTGTGAGACTTCTAAGCCCTCAGGTCCTTCCTTCAGCTTAGACCACTCTAAGGATACTAACCAAGGGACACAAGTAATTATGCTGACCTCCTTCCCTCTGTGTCTTCATGGAAAAGATAATTTATCAGTAGTAGCTACAACAAATTCAAGAACTTACACCCTTGGAAAACAGTCTGTTCTGTGGTTAAGCCGCGAGGCTTGGGAAAAGGGGAAGTGGATACTCTTGGTAACGCAAGTGCTAGACTGAACAGGAGGCTTGGTTGAAAGATAACAAACCACTCAGTACACATACAGGTTATTTAGTACAGCACATACCTCATGTTCAAGATAAAAAGAAAATTCTCTTCCTCTTCCCCTAGCTAGTACAAGAGGTCATCCCAATAAACACTTCCTATACTTAAATTGACAAAAGCTACGTCAACTGTCTTTTCTAGTATTCAAAAGATTAAGAAAAAAAGGAGTGTTAAAGGCATGTCGGTCCTACAATTAAACTAAGATCCTGTTATGCTGGAAACAGCACTAATAGCTTCTCCCATAGATCATAAAGTTACTGCACTGAAGCCTGCTCAGAATCCTTTGAAAGTCATGAGAAAACCCAGCAGAGAAATCAGCAATTATTTACAGTAGCGTAGGGATAGAAAGGTTCCCTGAACAAGCAGCAGAGCAGATTTTTCAGTAAAACACAGCTATCAGAACTTAATATATACTATGCAAACTGTAACTAAAATGTTAAATCTCTGAATTTTAGGGAAGGAATTTATAAACTTTTCTAAAGCTCTGAAATTCAAAACTAAGCTTGAAAGGTTTCCAAGAACTCTTTCCATTTAGGCTATCTCTCTCTACTAAAACCATACATCATATATTCCAAACACTGCTATTGCATTGCAATGAAGCTGCTGCACGCTGGTGGCTTGGAAGGAGGTCGCCACATCTCAGTCATTCTACTTTTCCCAAGAGAGATGGGGCTCACTTACCTGTGTTATGGTCACACCACTTCCTAGATCCTAGAGGTAACAACACCTGGACTCTTCTTCTGACAGTATCCAGAAGGCTGACGGTAGGGAGAACTGCCAGGACATAGGGACCGTTAAAACCAGGAGAGGCTGGAGTTCAAAACTGAAAGTTAGATGTTCAGGCGGGGCAGGGGACTAAGCAGAGTAGGGTTTGGAGAAGAAAAGGAGGCAGGAAGAAAAACAATCAAAGCAGCAGGTACAGGCAAAAGAGAAGGGAAGAGCAAGGAAGTAATGGGAATGCTGGAATATTTGAACTGCTCGTAACCATTTTAGTGGGGGAGGGCAATAATGCATCATCCCTTTCTTCTCAAATTCAGATTCTGCTTACAAGTTCTCCTCCATGTGTGGGCTGAAGAACATGGTTAGGAAAATGCAAAGAAGGTTGCAGTGTACATGCCACTCCTGAGAACTTCTGAAACCCAAACCTAACCAAAATTGTAATGGCAGATCACCAGTCTAGACCTTTCCAAGACTAGGAAGTCATTCAAGACTTTTGTTTAAAACTATACTAGTTTTCTTACAGCAACAGAGAAGCATTTACAACGTAAAGTAACAGCAGAGGTCTCATAACTACACTAGCCAGACAACTCACCAGGATGTTTCCATCTCCCACTACAGTTCATGTCAGAACCCTGCAATATCCCCAGCTGCAAACTGTAACAGTGATGGATGAGTTATGCAGCTGATACAGAAAATCAGAGTGCACAGCTTGCCTTACTTCATCATTCCTCAGATATTTAGCATAGCTTTCCCCTCCTTCCCTTACGATTCACAGAAAGGCAGATGGCTACATTTTTTCATGCTTTGATGAAAGAAAAGGACTGTCAGCTGTTTGCCTCTATTTAATAGTTGTTTCAAGAGCTTTTCAAGCAAAGAGGAAAAAAAAACAAAAAGACAAAAAGCAAAAGTAAAAATCTCCCCCAAAAGCAAACTATTTCAATATTTCCAAGCCAGAAGGCACAATCTGATTAGGCCACTTAAATGATGGCATGGATTTCACTCTTACCAGTGGATCCTATGACTGATAAAGCTAGGTCAATTTTTCAGTAATGAGGTGACTGGTAATAGTGTTTATGTATCAAAGTTTGGACACTAACCTCTCAACACTAGTAGGTTTTCTTGTGTTTTTGCTATGTAAGGAAGATCACTTCATTGCTTCTTTTGGCATTACTAAATGTGGTTTTCGGATGAGGAATGCAAAATGGACATTTTTTTAATCAGAAACATACTGCAGCAACTACATTACTATTTGGTATTTTTAAGCAGTCTACTTAGAAACAAAGCAATCACCTATCAGTTGCCCATCTGCCTTGGAGCTCAGCGGAGCTCTGGTGTGAGTGTCATCCTGTATTCCAGAAAGCTATACGCAGCAGGAGCGGAAAGGCCAGAGGATTCACAGCTCTAGTAAGCCAAGTCCCCAGTGGATTAAGACCTATTCTTCTCCTTAAAGGATGAATGTACATATAAATCCCAGTGTTTCCATAAAACATTTATAGTTTTAGAACAGCAGAGCAAACGTGAGCCAATTGCAGGGATTTTATTGTGTTTGCCTTCTGCAGAAATGTGAAATCTCAATCATTCTTCTTTTACAAGAGCTTTTGCAACATGCACATGTGCCTTGCTGAATGAGCAGTGGTACTGTCTGGGAAACATATGTAATTAAATTGAT
>NW_009203881.1:17700-20885 GCF_000690835.1 Fulmarus glacialis
AAAGACAGCCCATTGTCTATTGTTCCTAACAAAACAACTCGTGTATCTGAGAAATAGGAGCCAATGAATGCAGCTCTTATTAAACAGAAGACAGGAAAAGTAAAGACGAGCGTAGGTTTGCACTGAATTTTCTGCCTTCCAAGGAAGAAATGAGGAGGGGTTATAAAGTCTTATAATGTTATAACTCTTCCTGCTTTAAGGTTAAGCATCACTTTAAAGCAGTGTGGAAATGCACTGGGTTGTTTTATTTAACTTTTGGTATGGTTTTAAACTCCAAGAATAAAAGAATTGACGAGGCAAAACCAAAACAAGTGTTCAGTTAATCACGTGAAGTAGCCAACTAGATTTGTCTCCTAGCTCCCTTTATAATTAATGGAGCAACAACGCAGGCATGAGAACTTCAGATAATATAAATCAACATCCATAGCTCCACTGAAGTCAGAGCTATGCCAATGTACACCAACTGGCTTAGGAGGACAAAATGATTCATCAACTAAGTCTGTGCAGTACTTGCTCACAATTATTTACTTATTGCATCTTTCCCAGAATTATAGCTCATAGAAAACATGCTCCCTAGCAAGCACTAAACAAAAGAAACATGTACATTTACTGGTATTTTACAAGCATTTTGCCAACAAATTTAAGACGTTAGAATGGACATTGCACCTGAATCGATTCTGAACAGTTTAACTAGGCACATCAAACAGATAAACAATAATTTTCTTAGACTTAAAACATTAAAGAAATAGGATGCTTAAGAAAGAAGGAGAACATCCTTCCCCAAAGTTTTGCACACAAACCAGTTTCCTCATCTGTAGGGTTTACAGTGAAAAAATGGGACCTAAAATGGAACAGCCATCTTCCACTACTGCCTCTCAGGAAGATGGAGTTCTGTATAATGTCTCAAGTTTTGGTAAATGACATTTTGTGGCATGTTTTGATGATAAGATTGTTTTGCAGCTTCAAGAATTGAACACAGGCATCTCTGTCATGACTGACACACTTTGGAGGACTAATGCAAGAATCGTAACTTAACTTATGCCACCCAAAGGTCTACCATTAGAAAAATTATGTTTAAAGGACAGCAAATGTGTATTCAAAGGAGCAAACACAAGCATTCCTTTATCCCTAAGCATGACAAGTATATCTCCAAAGTATATTGGCCCCCACACAAAGCTTGTGCTTCTTACATAGCCTTTCACAAAAAGTTCCTAATGAACTGAAACCCTGAAGAAGAGTGCTCTAAAGGTGAACTTTAGGAGAAGAGTGCACAAGCAAAAGGCTTAGCATGTCTCAGCACCAGCCTAAGGGTCAAGATCAATTTTTTCTTGCAAGAAATAGGATAAGTAGCTATAGGATACGCACTTTAAATCACACTTAGAATCCCATGTTCTTCATGTTAAAAATATATGAAAAAAAATGATTCTTCTCCCATTCAAGATTCAATTTCTCACTAAAAGAAGAAAATTTCTCTACAAAGAAACTGCTCTCATTGAACAATGGTATCTAATTTTAGTTTGTATGTTTTCATAGGATCATATAGAAAGATTAGTGGTCTAAAATTTGGATCAGCAGATTTGATGAGAAGAGGGGAAAACATCCTTCAGCCATATCATCTCTTTCTGCAAGTTTGATTCTGTATTTAAAATTCTCCAAACTCTGTGTCGACAGTAGTTATCTAAACAGAACAACAAAACGCTGAGGCCAGAAAGTCCAGAAAAGAAGAAACAAGTATTTGGTGGACAAACTTTTTTTTCCCCTTCCCAGTAGGATTGTTATCACAGTATACCTCTTGCCACTTGCTACTCTGAAGCGATCAAGACATCAGGGGCTGAAACAGTACTTCTGAGGAAGAAAGGAGGAGTGTGGTCCATTCTATAAACACACCCAAGTTCTCTAGTATATATGTTTAATAGGTTCACGTTATCTGGGAATTAATCATAAAACAATTTATCAACATACCTGTTCACCAGCTTTGTTTAAAACTGTTTTCTCCCAAATATACAGCCCACTTCATTTCCTTAAGCTTAAAAGAACAAAATATTTAGCATTTAAGTGTAAACAAAGCTAAGTGTTTCTACTGAAACGCAATACAAGTTAGCTGTAATTTCTGAAAGGGACAGTGCTTTAAAGAAAAAGAAGGAAGAGTTACTCAAATCTCTAAAGGAAAACCAAGCATTTTAGCTGACTGCAGTGAAAATTTAAACTAACTCCACAAGAAGCCTGTTTTATTTTACAGCACAGGTGAAACAAAACCTAGACCATCTGTGCAAGGAAAGGATGAACAACAGGACTGAAAGCTGTGCTGGTTGAGCTTTTAATTACTACAGATGGCCAATAAAGCAATAGTTACATACAGTAGTTCTATAGAAACATGGAAAAGGGAAATTTAATGAAAAAAAAACAGTTTCCTTCTTCATATTTTCTTTGCTTCACTGGAGGCCACTGAACGGCCTTCTCTGAGCATTATGAGATGTGTATTTCTAGCAATTTTAAAGCCAGAATTGGTGTCATTTTCACGTTGTCAGTCAGCATCCAAGGTATATTGGGCTGTTTTCTATGCAGAGATTTTCCTCCCCCCCCGCGTTTTTGTGTGTACTTCATTGCTCTTCCACCCGCTTACTGCAACTTTTGCCACATCTGCACCCACGAGACAGGGCTACCCATGCACCAACAGTGGATCCCCTGCAGGAGCTGCAAGGAAAGGAGAGGGAGCAGCATTTTGCTTTCATTTCGTCCTCAGTGGAACAGGAGCCGCTGGCCCAGCTCTCCCTGTTCTTTTTCACCATGGGCAAATGTAGTACCATGTCCATATATTTCTTTAGGCCAAATGCCATGATCAGGAAATCACCAGATGTCAGTGCCCAATCACATTTTTTTCCATTTCCCACTACTGGCCACTGCCGAAGCTTTTACTGGTGGTCAAACATTGGACATGACATTTGTGCATCACTCCTTTGCCAGCCTGGCTGGCTGTTGGTGTGGGCCCACTGCTGGGTCATCCATCACATGCAGAGTAGAGAGAGTCACCATGAAAGGGAATTTCCCACTTGTAATCCATAAGGTGCTAAAAAAGTAAAAAGAGAGCTAGAAACTGCTTTATTCTCAGAGAAGGCAACAAATTGGCCTGCAGATATAATAGCTACTTTGGACATTAAAAAAACCAAACCAAACCAAAAACAAAA
>NW_009203882.1:0-319 GCF_000690835.1 Fulmarus glacialis
GCGCCCTTTCCCTGAGCGCGCGCGGCTGGTCCGTGCTCCTGAGAGGACACGGAGAGGACGGGGGGAGCGGGAACGCGGAGCCGGGGATCCGAACGACCCAGGGAGCAAACACTGCGAAAGAAGGGGGATGCCGTGCACCGCCCGAGTAACGCGCTGCTGCTCTGGCGTAGCTTCTGACGCTGGGGAGAACGTCCTGGCAGCCCGAAGTCATGCACCCCTGCTACGAGGAGGCCGACGCGTATCGGGAAAGCCTGCGCGGGCTGGAGGAGCGGTTTGGCTTCCGCGGCGTGACGAGCCTGGTCCTCGGCGCTCAGAACCT
>NW_009203882.1:331-1169 GCF_000690835.1 Fulmarus glacialis
TCTGCGGGCTGGCTCCGGCCTCAGCCGCTTGCTCCCCTTCTCGTGCTCCATTCCATTTTTTCGCTACCCAAAAGGCACGAAGCAAAGGTCTGAAAATATTAGTTTAAAAACACAACAAGTTGGCTAACGGAGAAGGAAGGCGACGGGGGGTGAGATGTGGAGGAAAATCCTGGGTCCCGCCTGCCCGGTAGCGGCTCAGCGGGGTTTTTATCTTGCAGCTGATGCAGAATGCCACCCACACCTTCCAGCAGCTCTCGCAGCAGCACCTCGGCCGGGCGGCCAGCCGCCACCAGCTCACCCCGACGCTGGGGAAAGTCAAAGAGCGGGTGCTGAAGGTGAGGCGCGGGCCGCTCTCCCTTTCCTTTTATGCGTCCGATGGGTTTATTTGGGTGTGTTTTGGTTTTTTTTGTTGAATCCCCCCGTTTCGCTGCGTTTCCCCGAGTTTGTGTCGCTGTCGCGCCTGAGGTTGTTGCGAAGGGATTTGATTTGATTCGAATCCGATTGCAGAAGTTTGACTACGACAGCAGCTCTGTCCGGAGGCGGTTCGCTCAGGGGAGTGGCTGGTCCGGATTTTCCTTCCTTTTCTGCTGAAGCAATTGGAGTCGGGGTGTAAACTGGTACGGTCGAGCCTGCGCCGGGCTGCGGGGGGGACTCAGCTGGGGGGAACGGGCTCAAACAAGCGGGTTTTAGTTCAGCGAGAAAAAGCGACTCCTTCCCTCAGCGTAGCCTTCCCCTCTCGCCAGCGTCCCGGCGCTCGGGAACTGTTTCTCCGCAGAAAAGAGCTTTTAATTCAAGCTGCGGCGGCGGAGGCTGCCAAACCGCAGCCCTCTCCTAGACG
>NW_009203882.1:1355-2580 GCF_000690835.1 Fulmarus glacialis
CGGGGGTGTGTGTGGAGGGGAAGGGCGCTGCCGCGGGGAAAACGGGCTCCTCTGGGATCCCGGGGCGCGGCTGTACGCTCTGGTCTTGCTCTGCCCGATTTTTGGGGAGCCTTACCCGATTCCCGTCAATTCTTCCCGTCCCGGCTGCTGGTTTCGCAGCCTCCCGGCTCGCTGGGAACGCGAACGCTGACGCTGCCCCGCTCTGCCCCCGGGTAGGAGCTGCCGCGCTACGAGAGCTTCGTCTTCGCCGACTTCAGCGGCATCATTAACCTGGAAAATATTTACGAAGAAGCGGTCCTGGCTGAGCTGCTGCGGGCCGTCGACAAAGGTGAGGGGGCTGCGCTCCCCGGGGAACGCTCCCCCGTCAAAATATTGACGGTCGCCGAGCCGTCGCTGCCGCTTTTCCGTACGCGGCAGAGATTCGGGGTGTTTTTTAAGCCGTTCAACAGCCATTTCCATGTTTGTACATTCAAGTTTCCTTCCAGATGTTGCCCCTTGGTCCGTTCCAGAATCCCAAGGCTGAATTAGGTTTTCTTTCCCTCCCCCTCGCCGGCTGGAACCTCTAAACCTCCCGCGGGCCAAAGCCGAGGGAAAAACCGTCTCATTTTACGGGCGTGATGTCAGGGGAGGGCTGCGGCTTCGCTGCCGCCTTTTACAGCCCCGAACGGGGGAGCTTTTACGGGCAGGGTGACGCAGGGGCTGCGCGTCTGCCCCGGGGAGCGGCCCCGGCCGCCGGTTTAACCCTCATTACGTCCGAGGGGTGACGGGCGACAGCAGTGTTCCACGTGTTTCTAAAACCGTGGACGGTTTTCCATCGGCCAAGCGTGAAAACGGGGGAAAAACGGGCTGAGACGGGTCCGTGTTGTTCACTTGAAAGTCAAGTTTTGAGAATTTCGCTTGAAAATTTTACTTGAGAGTAGGGTTTTGAAGGTGAAATACTTGCAAGTAGCATTTTGAAGGTAAAAACACTTGAAATTTTGAAGGCGAAATACTTGCAAGTAACATTTTGAAGGTAAAAACACTTGAAATTTTGAAGGTGAAATACTTGCAAGTAGCATTTTGAAGGTAAAATGTGGGCCGTGAGGGGTTGAGGGCACGGCTTAGCCTTCAGCCTCGCTCCCCTTCCTTTCAGCGCTGGCGGAGGCCTCGCGCCGGGACGGCCATGACCTCCGCGGCGAGGGCTGCTCGGGCCTGCCCGGGAGCGCCGAGGAGCTGCTCTACGAGG
>NW_009203883.1:0-2083 GCF_000690835.1 Fulmarus glacialis
TGAGACTTATGATATTACTCCCTATCAGAACACTGCGGAGAGACCTCATTGCGCTCTACAACTACCTGGAAGGAGGTTGTAGCGAGGTGGGTGTTTGTCTCTTCTTCCAAGTAACTAGCGATAGGACGAGAGGAAATGGCCTCAAGTTGCGCCAAGGGAGGTTTAGACTGGACATCAGGAAAAATTTCTTTACTGAAAGAGTGGTCAAGCCTTGGAACAGGCTTCCCAGGGAAGGGGTTGAGGCACCATCCCTGGAAGTATTTAAAAGACGTGTACATGAAGCGCTTAGGGACATGGTTTAGTGGACCTGGTAGTGTTGGGTTGACATTTGGACTTGATGATCTTGGAGGTCTTTTCCAGCCTTAATGATTCTATGATTCTATGATTCTACAATTCTAAGAAATATTCCTGCTCTTTTTTAAGCATCGTTGACCTCAAAAAGACTTAATAATGATTCTCTAATACTAGATACTCTGTTAACATAAGATTTAAAAAAAAAAAATATTTTTGCCAGAACACACCTAGCTCAGTGTATTTTCCATCAGGTTTTCCTTGATATATCACGCTACACAATCCAAAAGAAAGAGAAAACCTGGTGACTGCAACAGGAACACAGAAAAATAAAAGACAGGGAAAACTGATAACTGGGGGGAGGGAGGTGGAAAATCAGTCACCAAAAACAACTGCTGGAATTAGAAAATTATGGGAAGACACTGAAGGAAGAAAGAGGGAAAGAATAGAGACTGTGGCTAATTTAACTTAAAAGAAAAATAATCTAGCTCACAAGCATATAAAAGCTTACTTAGTGATAATTCCATAAGCTGCATACATTTTTGTGGGAAAGGAGTTAGTTTGTAAACTTTGGATTTAGATGAGGTATCCAGGAGGCAGCCAAGGGGGACTGGGCACATGGAAAATGCCTTGCGTCATGTGAGATACTCACAGCTTGTGCCTCCCTGAAGTGGCTAGTGTACCTACAAGTGGTGAGGAGGGAGGCTTCTTCCAGACAGTGATGCAGAATGAGGATTGCCCTCTGGAAGTGGTTGCCTCTTCAGTGACCAGAAATTGTCACTCATCTTTCAGATGTAGGGTGACTAAAGGCTGATGATGTGAGTAACTCCAAGCTGTATCATACTGAAGGTGCTCAAGATCCATTACCATCTAGTGGATTTGGACTATCAGGTTCTTTCTTTCTTGCAAGGGTTTCTTAGTAATTGAAACAAGATTATAAGCGAAACAATTTGGAGAATTTATATACCTTGTAGGTATTTTAGCTATATCATTATGCCTTTTTTGTCAATATTTCATTGGTGATCAATAATTACCTTCCAAGTTGTCATTTCAAGTGGCTTAGGACCACGGTAGCTCATCCATGTCCCCCTTTTTACAAGTGATTTGTGGAGATTTGAGCAGTGATAAACTCATGGGCATCTACTAAGCGTGTACATCTTCAGGATCTCAGGCTGTGCTTGATAACAGCAGAGTAGAGTACTGTGCTAAGTGTTTCCGTTGGAGACAGGTAAGCAGTAGGGCTCTGCGGAGTGAGGGCTGTGGGAGATGTGACAGCAAGGCTGGCCACGCTGGTCAGGGTGAGAGAAGGTTGTGAGAGTGAACGGGTGGCAGGTGTTTAGGGTAAGCCTCCCTTGGCTGGGGAGGTCCATGGGTGGGAGGACAGCAGAAGAGGACTGGGACTAAAAACCTTGCAGGATGTAATATTCATAGTCCCCTGATGTACTTAATCTGTCCTAGCCCTTTGCTGATTTACTGGATCTTGAAGTTTGGTTACTCTCGGACTAAGGGAAGAAAGGTAGGGGGAAAGAAGGGGCAAGCCTGTATGTGACTTGCAAGGCAATGTAACTGGCTGCATCTGATCAGGAAGAGCCCAACCAATATGAAATGACAACCAAAAATAAATATTGATTTGTTAATAACAGTAATATATTAACCTTACTTGCTTTTATAAGCTATGTTACACCAATATGTGCAGATTAATCCTTGTTCTGCTATGTGACAATATAGATCATGTACATATATGTTCAAAAGATACTTTAAAAGTATAGTGATAGGGAGTAATATCATAAGT
>NW_009203884.1:0-5503 GCF_000690835.1 Fulmarus glacialis
GTTTTCTCGCTTTTACCCTTCCGATTCTCGTCCCACATCCCAGTGGGGAGGGAACGTGCAGCTGTATGGTGCTTAGTTGCCAGCTGGGGTTAAACCACGACACAAACCTAATAATCAGAATGGTTTGGTTACTCATAAATAACTGTAAGCACATCTTAAGCATATCTCTAAAAACCAAACATGAAATCATAGCCAACTGACATCATGGCAGGAATCTTAAATTTGGCATTTCCAGAAAATGTTAGATTTTTTTATGAACAGAGAGACATAAGTGGAAGAATCTAGCTCAGTATTTATTAGCTTTAATGTGTTCGTGCCTTGCAAGCTTTACAGTGGAATAATATAGCAGATCTTAGCAAATGCTTAAATCACTTCTACTATTGACCTTGTCCTGCTATCATTCATCATAAGGGAAGTTTTCTCTTGATGTACGTATCATAAGCTTGTCTTCAATTTTCAGTAATATATTGAGAAGATGAAGGAAACAGTAATAGCAAATGCAACAGCATTTTTTTTTCCCCTTTTGAAATTTCCTGAACTGCACTCTGCTTTCAAAGCAATAAGCTTTATGGGCATGTTGTAGAAAACAGCAGAGGATTCGTACTCATAGCTTCAGAAACAGGTTTTCCCACTTTGCGTTAGTTTACAAATGTGACACCTGCATTTTATAATTGCTCAGCAATACTCTTATTCCATCCCTCATAGCCATGCGATGAGCAGGATTATATAATTTGCACACAGGGGGAATAGATCCCTATCGCCTCGCTACACATGGATGAGGGAGCATTTTGCTGTAGTCATTAGACTGAAGAGTGTTTTATCCTACTTAGTTTGCATTGCTCCGTGTGCTAGAGCATTTCAGCTTGAGAAAAGAAGGTGAACCTCACCAATTTAACACCCATTTCGGATTATTTCTCCTCTAGGGAAGAAGTAAAGAAGATATTCACTGAATTCAGCTGTTTATAACTACTAGTGAAAAAACTTTTCCCAACGCTGCCTAACTCTTTCTGAGAGGAAAGATTGCTCTTATTTTGACCCAAAGTCTCCATACTGAAGGCAAGAACCACGTTTAGTTTTACGGAGTAGAATGTTAAATTTAAACAAACAATTTTTCAGTCCTTAGGCTCTCATCTCCATGGCAACCGGGGACATTTGGGAAAATCTTGCAACTATGGAGTACACGCACACTTTATATATTATTAATGTAATATTTCCTAAGGGAAAGTCCAGATGACTCTGAATTCCTTCTTTTTTCTATACCTATCTTGGCCTTATTTTCTAAGGTTTTCTTGTTATTGCCCAACTGTCCTCAAATCTCAGCACAATTAAAACAGAGCCCTCCCTCTTTTCCTTCCCTAAATATCTTTCTGTTAGTCTAGTCTCAGATTCAGGACAACCCTAACTTTCCTCCCACTCAGTTACACAACTTGTAATAATTTTTGAGTTGTCTGTCCATGTAATCCCACACAACATCATCTAGATCTTGAAGGTTCCTCAGGCACAAGATATTAAGAACTTGAGCTGTCTGGAATGAGAAGAGAAACAGATTTTCATCCAAGTCTTCATTCTGCTGTGTCTCAACTACTACAGTTTCCACCCCTCTGGCCTAAGTACCATATGTCTTCGCTTCTAGCTGTTCAAATTTTTCTGCCAAAATAGCTGTTCTGGCTCATACATTTCTGCACCATCTCCCTCATTCATCTCTACAAATTCCTTCCTGAGTATAAGATAGTTTATGGATTAGCCATTTTATACCTACTATCACCAGCACTATCACTGCTGAAGGTAGGATGGTAAAAGTCACTATTTGAATAATATCAAGGAGAACAGCAGTGCCATTTTTCAATGCATACAACTATACTCAGAATTCCTGTTTCTGTTTCGCTCTGAATCAAGATGCAGCTGCTGGTGAGGCAGCCATTCTCCGTCGCTTTATGCTCTCTTGCCTCATCACACCTATGAAAACCTCACAGATATAAGGCTATCACCATGGCCTAAAATACTTTTTTCAGAATTATTTCACTCCCACCTTATTCTTCCTTCCTTACTTTGACAATTATCTCTCATTGTATCTAGATTGGAAGCTCTGCAGGACAGAAATTATTTTTTCTTTCTATGCTTTTATATGATGGTTATACAGAACATGATGCAGCTGTAAAACTTGAATCCTTAGATTCTACTACAAGATAAATAGCCATCTCTAACCGAAAGAACAGGCATGTTTACAGCACATCGAACTCGTGCTAGGGAAATGGTGCAGTCAGACTAATGTAGATCATCATAGGTGGATCCTGCAAGACAAAATGCTGGATCGTTTATTCCGTTGCGCCTTGGTGTTCCACTAGTCACGGAAAAGCTGTTGGTTTTTAACCGATGTTGTAATTCTTTGAGGTTCTTTTTTTTTTTTTCCCTCTGTAGATTTGATTTCCTTGCTGAAGACAAGGAATCATGGCTGGGAAGACATATCCTGCTTTTTAACCCATTTATAATACAACAGTTGGAAAAAAGAGAAAAAAAAAAAGAAAAAAAATAGAGTGAAAGAAGATTACAGGAACAATGGATCATAAATATTCTATTTTTTCATAATATATTACATTTAAACTTACACTGTAACTCTGCAATACTTGCGGCTTTCAGTATTAAGTGATGTTTTATGTGATTGCATTAGTTATCTTTTTTTTTTTAAAGTTTAATATATTTTTGTTAGTGCACCGTCAGATAGCTAATAAGGTATATAAAAAAAGTCATTAGCTTAACCTCAGAAAGATATCTTAACCAGTGAACTATAAAATTCTGAGCTCTTTTAAGCGTCACCTGGAGAACTGGGAGGCATCTTCCATCTCTTTAATTCAAAAATCTGAAATTGGATATCCTGCTATACTTGAATAAGCAAATAATGAGTGCTGCTTATGCAGTTAGCTCATAGATGTGGTCACTGCAAGAAAGAAGCAGCATATGTGACCAAAAAATTGAAAAGATATTAATGAGATTTCAAATGCAAAGTGAAAGTCTGAAGTCATCATACACTTAAAAGAGACTGAAACTAAAGAGTCGGGGTTTTTTATTTCTTGTTTTTATCTAAAGTAATCTAAAGGTGACTTTATCTAAAGACCTGTATCACCTCTTTAAATAACCTCAGTCAAGCAATTTGGTCTGCACAGTTGAACATGTATATCCAAAGAGAATTCCAAGGAAGCCCATGGGATTCCACATAGGTTGCAAGAAGAAAGTTATGTGATTTAATTCATTAAATTTTGTTTATATTCTGTATAACTTTATAATTAGCATTGTTTACATATCTATATCCCTCTATATAGATACATACATACACACACATAGGTAAAAGCAAATCATTTGCAATGGCCCGTTGTTAAATATTGAAAAATCAAATGTTAATAGCAAGCACAGAGTTATAGTTCATTGAATATGGCTCATTTTAAACAGAAGAAACTTCCTCGGAAAAAAACTGTGTAATCAAGACTCCATGCTTTGCAGTCCAACTTAGTACCTTTAGTTTAGTATGAACCACCATGCGAAAAGCTACGGAGCATACAGGGTAGCGAGGGATAGCCAGTGGCTGAACAATATACTGCAATTTAACATATAGATAGAGCTTTAGATATAGCTGACATTAAAATATAAAGTAAAAATGTAATTGCAAAACTGTTGAATAGAGATCTACTAGATCAGAATTGCAAATTTATTAAAAGATACAGAATAAATTATTCCAGATGGGGATTAGTATTTGTTTGAATTTGAAACCCTGTTTTTGTAACTCAAACCCTTCCTCATATTCCATCTCTACTATTTACAACAATTCTTTCTTCATTACCAAGGCAAAGATATATCGGAGATAGGGAAAAAAAGAAGATATACAAAATCTTTTCTCACCTTTACTACAGTCCTTATACAAAATTAGACAGGCTTTTTCTACTTATCTTCGTAAGCATACAGTAGAAATAAGGCCAGCTATTTTAATTCCTCTGTTTTTAAATACTCCACTGCTTTCTTGTCCATTTTACCATTACATCTCAGATGAATAGTTAGTCTTCGTGCTCCTATTTTTTGCCATTGCAGTTATCTCTGTAAGACATTTGGGGAGTGAATTCTTATGAAAAGATGATACAACAAGAAAAAAGCATGCTTTAGTATGTGAGCCAGATTCTCCACAGCTACCTTACAACAAAGCATAGAATTAAGGAATAGCAATGCTGTACAAATGATCTCATGTAAAACCAGGATTTTTTTCCCCCTCTCCTTCTGTTTTCTTCAGCAGAACCATCAGCAAGAAGAAAATAATATAGCTAGTTTTTATGCAAATTTTAAAAAACTACATAACTCATTAAAATAAGTTACTCTTTCTTAAAAAAACTGTCCCTCTGTGAATTAATACAGTTAAACAAGTTATTCCTACTTCCACCCTTGGACATATTCATACATGCTATGCATTCCTTGCTGTCTGGTCATAGGCACAAAATTACTTACAAAGGAAGGATGTATTTTAATTCTGGGACTTCAGAGCACTAGGGTGCATGTCAAAACGTATGCAGATAGCTCCAGTACCACAGCTGCTGCCTTTTCCTCTTTTCATAGGTTTACATTGGTTGACCAATACAGCTCGACAGCCTGCATTTCAGTTTCTTGAATCTCAGACTGGTAAGGACAATCTTTCTTATTTCTGGAAGCAGCACTTAGTATTTGAATAGCTTAAGATCAATTTAGATCAACATTTAGTGCTGACAGCTGTTTATCACACTCAGCTAAGAAAAAGTTCAGCTGAAAAAAAAATCTGCTGTAAGAGGAGCTGTTATGTATCGTAATTGATACACAAAACTAAATACCTCTACTCTCTATAGTAGGGACTAGCAGGTTGCCATCAACAAGATTGAAAGGAAGAAATAAAAGCCTGCTCTTCATAAAAGATTGTGGGACTCCACTCTTCAGTCTTTGTCAAAAGTATCCTGGAGTGAGTTTGTTGTGCTTCGATGATGGCAACTTGGCCATACCATCTGTTTTAGAACACAGACCTATGCAGGTGCTGAATATAAGCAACCTGATCCATCCAGCTACAGTGAGCTGAGCAAAGAAATCTGCTGGAGTTCTGCTAAACACCTGGATGCCTGCACTTACCACATGGCTTGTGGTTTTTCTGCACAGGGAAAGCATCGCCTCTCCTGACCTGCTGGCGATGCTCTGCCTAATGCAGCCCAGGAAGTTGTTGGCCGCCTTTGCTGCAAGAGTGCTTTGTCAGACCATCGTCGGGTCCTTTTCTGACCAGCTGCTTTTCAGCAAGTCAGCCCTCAGCCTGTACCAGTGTATGAGGTTATTCTTTTCCAGGTGCGGGACTTTGCATTTCCTTTTGTTTGAAATTTTCCTCCGACATGCTTCATCTGCAGTAAACTATAAAATTAATTTGTACCACAAAGACCTAGGCACAAATGATGAACTGAGTCTAAGACACAGTGCCACAGCAAATGCAGTTGGGGGGGGGGGGGGGGGAAAG
>NW_009203884.1:5542-27524 GCF_000690835.1 Fulmarus glacialis
TAAGAAATTTTTAATGGTACTCAACATGCGATAGCGTGTTCTTCATTCAGCTTGTAAACTTCTATCATAAAACTATGCATGTGCCAAAGGAATTTCAGGACACATGCCTGAGATATTCCTTTTCCTTTGCAAATTTCATCCTAGAAGTACAATCAGGTTTTAAAAACAGTACTTACAAAATGTTCACATCACAAACTAAGTTTTCATTCAAATATTCCATGTATTATAAGCAAAGCTGACAACAACAGCTACAAGCAGAGGCTACTAGCCACTTTCTATAGCAGGACTCTCTTCAGTTGATTATAGTTATATCCCCTGTTGTCCCAAGGCTGATTTTTTTTTTTCCTTTTTTTTTTTTTTTTAGTATGTCATTTAACATATTTCTGCTTCTTCCAAGAAAGAAACTAATTTTGCTGAAGGGATCACCCTGATATGAGAATATTCAAATTGTTCTCCAAAGGAATATCCTCTTATTCCATGAAGTTAAAAGCTTCCAAGTATCTCAGTTCACATGTATACAGTAGCGACTTGTTAGAATTTGAATAACCTCCAGCATTAGATACCACTCAAAAATGTTCCCTGAAATTAATCCTCTCAGATATGATGAGTCCTTTGATACGGAGTCTCAGAAGTGAGAACAGGGACACTGGCAACACAGAAGAGAGAACGATACCATTTTCTAAGGTATAGCAAAGCAAAACCATACATTCAAACATCATTCCCCCCTAGACATCATCCCTTAAAATAATCATGCAAACTTAAAGAGTCCTCTTCCTGTATTCACATCAGAAGTAAGCAGATAAAAAGTATCTGCAGTCATTAAAGAAAGATTTTTGCACATTCACTGTAGACGATCACTTTACACCTTTGGGCATTTAAGTGTATGCTGAGATAAATCAAAATGAATTTCAATTGAGACCTAGCTCTAAAGACCAAGGTCCATTACAGGAAAAACAGAATCCTATATTGACTTCAGGCGCAAAAGTAGAATCATCAACAATTGGTTGCAGCTAGTGTATCACAAAGTTATCCAGACATTCAATATAGAAGCACCAAATATTGCCAAGCCAACATGCAAATTTAATGTGCAAATCTACATAGAAACACACAGGGATTTAAAAAACAAAACAAAACAAACAACCCAAACCAAAACAAAAAAAATCAACCAAGCATTTGCAAATCCTCTTCTGAATACCTACAAAACATTTACCCCTAAGGATGTTTCAGTCCTAAGCACTTAAAGATTTCGGCTCATGCTGGGTTCTAGCTAGCACTGAATTTCTTAATAGACCAAAGCTAGCAACAGATTCCAATTCAGCAGCTGATCCCACTGACAAGCTGTAAGGAGACAAAGAACTACAGCAAATTCAGTATTTTTGCCCTTGAAAACAAGTCCACTAATTTCCTTTGTGATTACAAGGCAATAAAATAGATGAGAGAGAATTACAGTTGGATGCATATGAGTCTGCAGTTTTAATACCACCTGGCTTAAAAATAAAAATATTAATTAAAAAATTCCACAAGAATCTTACTAAAGTCCTAATGCACACGACTGAAAGAAAAGCAAATAGTAACTACGTATCCGAACATCAGAGTCCCCATTACCACAACTATCTGTAGGTGAATTTAAATTACAAGCTTCTACCTAAAAAGTAGAACTTGCCCTCTAAATCACTTTGAATTCCACATGACACACAGCAACATAGTCAATGTATCTCAATATATTTCCTGGAGAGGTTTTGAAAGAGACTGCAGGGGCACACACAAAAAAAAGAGAATAGATCTACAGATCTAAAGTGCTCCAAACAGTAGCCTGCCTGCGTTTCTCACAAAACTATGTATTGCTATGCGTATTAAATATTTGGGCTGTTGTTGGCTCAGAGCATCTGGAGAAATGATGACATATGTCAATCTGTACAATTATCTATCAACCAAAGCAAAACCCAAAGTTATCAGGTATAAAATATCATTCAGTAGGGAAGAAGCCGTATATTTAAATACTGGTGTTAAGATTTTTAAAGAAACGGGAGTACAGTAATTAAAACCAATCAGAACCAAAGAATGAGTCAATCGATTTTTGTCATTTATTTTGCTGTTCTTTCCATATTCAGCTTGGTTTTCCTATCAATTGCTTTGCCAATCAAACACAATGAATCATTCCAGCTGGCACAGATTAGAAAATTGTTCACCTGGAAGAAAGGGTGGCATCCTGTGGAACACGCATAAGATTTCCAGGAACACTTCCACTACGTTCAATGAAACCATCCCTTATGTTTTCTTTTCGTTCTTTTTAATTCATTTTTAAGTCCAAGACTTTCCAGAGCAACATAATCTTGAAGTTTAATGAATTAACATAGAAATAAGTTGCTTGTTAGAACTCTTTTCAAAGTATTACAGTTGTGAAGAACAAAACACCATCTGAATTGAGACAAGATATGCAGCTGAAAGCAGTTTCCAGCCTCAGGAAGAAAAGCACATGGAACAGTGAAATGTAAGAAATAGTTAGAATACAAGAAATAATAATTAAAAAATTCCTTTTCACTTTAGTGTATATCCAGCTGCTGTCTCTATATAAGTGCATCTGGGTACGTAATGTAACTGAGGCAACTGGAAAAAAGTTTTACCTGAGAAGAGGTAAAGAGCTTTCCTGGTAAGAATCTCTCAAATAACGGACAGCAAGAGCTTATCTTCAGAGACCATTAAAGCAACAGAGAAATATTTGATCAGTGCTAAAGTCTGAGTTTTGACTTCTCTAATGTGAATATGTTGGAGTCAAGCAAAGGCAAGGATCTGTTCCGAGAGGAGACTGGTTGACGAGGCCCTCAGAGGGCATCATGTTGTACAGCAGACCATCAGCATGACAGGGTAAGCAGAATAAGGCTAGGGACTAACTCCTTGTTGGTACCTGGAAGTGGGAACTAAGGGGAGCCAAGGATCACAGACCATGATACAGATATCAAAACAAATATGGTTACATTTAGGCGCTAACTCCAATGCCCTAATGACTTAGCAAAAAATTCTGCAGCTCCACGAACCTCATGGACTACAGCAGCACAGGGAATTAATGTTTCCAAATTCACAGGAACGGTCTAAAGTTTCTAGGAAAATCACACCTCTAAGAAACTGTAAACACACGCATGACAGATGAGGGCAGAGGAAATATTTTAATGACTGAATTTCCCAAGGAATACCAAAATCTAAAAGGTATGTGTATGAGTGAGTTAAAAGATACATCCACAAAATATATTTTATTCTTTTCAATAATCTATTTATAATTTACAGTCTTTGCTACATTAAAGCTACTATCTCTGCTTAGTGGGGTAGAAATTATATAGGATAAAGTCCTCATATCCCACTGAAATCAAGGAGAGCTTTAACTTTGGTTTATTCGTGGCCAGAATTTCACTCACAGGGCTTGTAAGGAGGAATTTCCAGCATGCACTGTAGCGCATCTAAGTCACGCAGCCACATCTTCCCAGTCCCCTGCCTCTCTTATTTCTCACATTATCACTGATATTTTCACTAAAAGTTTTCCTGAATCAAAGTTTCCTATAGTAACATGACCCTCCTTCAGTATGAAAGACATCTAAATAAGATGACATATTTAGATCGTAGGTAAATCCTTAATGCCGACACAAACAACTTCAGAGAAGGGAAAATGTCGTTTCATTCTTAAAAGGAGAGAAAAATACCAACTGATAAAATGGTCAAACAGGGCTTGATCACAATTTATTTCTGACCTTTTAATGTCTTCTCTTCTCAATGATTTTCTGTCATTTCCGCCTAGCTTGGACCCAAGACCTGTCCCAGAGGTGTTTAGCTTTATGTTGCTACTTAACTTTCAACCTCCAATTTCAGGATTGAAAAATAAGTAACTGATTGTCACTGAGATATCCGAAGGTTTATCAGCTGTCCAGATCTACCAAGTTGGAAAAAACCCTACACCTGGAAACTTTTTTGTACTCGTTCTGCATGAAAGATTGTTTTATATTATAACTTGGTTACAGCCTACTGCTGTCAGTGTCATTATCTGAGACCACGATGATTACCTGCCTGCTGTTTTGCTCAGCAGCAATTATTTTCATTTTAAACTTATCACTTCTATCTTGAAGTGAAACAGAATAGACTCATTTAAAAATCCACTAAATACAAACAAACACGTACCTTATATTATTACATTCCTCTTTAAGTGGGACTGATTGTTACCCAGAAATATTCTGTTTCTGCTTATATGTGCCCACTTAGTACACACAAAATGCTGGTAGCGTATGGAAAATTTCTCCACTGGTGTTTATGCTGCCGCGTGTTTTATCTTGCATCACCTCGCTTTTTATTTTTGCATATAACATCTGAGTGGCTGACAAAGCACAGATGTTGCAGGAACGTAAAAAGAATGATTTGAAACACAAATTCTGCATTTTGCTGTGCTTTAAAACAGACACTTATGGGGAAGTATTAAACACTGTTGAGAAAAATGACGCTTCAGAAGACAGACAGACACTAGCCCATACAGATACATACGCGTACAATGATTACATCAAGATAACAACAAAATGCTTAAATTATATGCTCGTAGTTTAGAAAAAGGAAAGAAAAAGAAAAGCCACACATCCGTCAAGTCTGTTGTTTATCCAAAGCAGTTATTGCCCTTGAGTTACATTTCTAGACCTTATTGAAGAACAAGCAATACATTGTTAACGTTTAGATCAATAAACAATTATTGTTCTTTGTGAGATGCTGAAAGGGGATTTAGAGAGTTTACAGGTAAGAGGCATAATTTACCAGTGGCTGTCAAACAACAGCAACACGTTCTTTCTCTGCTATTTATGCAGGCTTCATCAGAGACCGCGTCTGGTATCGGCCAGCTCGTTGTCCCGTGGTGCAAAACGCACTCACCACGGGCCCAGCAGGCTCCCTCGGTTCCTTGCAATGGCAAGCGTGGCTCTGGCAGGGGTTTTGAACGCTTCTTTATCTGAGGCTCCCCAACAGCCATTGTACACCTGAACTATTGCTTCATCAACTTGTAATGATTTTAGCTTTTAAATAAAATAAGATCGACTGACAAGTTCGCATCCTTGCAAACACATAAATAATGCTACATAGTAAAGAGCTTTTTCCAAACTAAAAAAAAAAAACAATCCCTCCACTTTCTTTAGAAGTCAAGTAATTAACATTGCCAGCCACAAGCGTTTTGTAAATAATGAATGGCCTGAAATCTCAAACACCATGTCTGTTTCCCTTACTCCTACCCGCAAGCTCCTGTTTTTACA
Source organism: Fulmarus glacialis (assembly GCF_000690835.1). NCBI lineage: Eukaryota > Metazoa > Chordata > Aves > Procellariiformes > Procellariidae > Fulmarus > Fulmarus glacialis. Next base: position 10,813 of record NW_009203884.1, read on the forward strand.
CTTGCCCACTTATAATGGTGTTTGTACAAAAAAACTCCTGGAGTGGGAAATTTTAGCCTTTTCTAATAATAAGGTTATTGATCAGCTGGGTTTACTAACACCTGTATAGTGTCATCCTGCTTCTTTCTCCTCATTTTCTCACTTGCTTAAAGAATCTTTCTTCTGAAAAACGACCCCTTCCTATGCCTTGTTACTGCCTTCACAAGGCTTAGTTTGATCAATTGCATCAAGAATGAAGCTTAGATCCATGAGCATGGTAGGATCTATAAAATAGATCATAAATTGTTTCTGAAAGAGCTTAGGAATGATAGTTTGCTAACACCTGCTATTACTAAATACCCTCTCTTCTGATTTTTAGAGCCACAAGAACAACTAAATCCCAGAAAACCTTAATGAGAATGTGTCACCAAAAACATGTATTGTGAAGTGAGTGGAATAGGAGACTAATGGATGTTCTTTATGGGCCACTGGTGTTACTAAAATAGCAGCTAGTACCCTCAGACCAGATTCTGCTTTCCCTTGTTCCAATACGTCTCTATGGTTGTACTCAGGTGCCCCAGGGCCATTTCATGGGAACAAATCAGTAAACATGCGGCAACTTTCACTCAAAACACTGATCTCAAAGTGCTATACAAGCATTAAAAGTCCATTGTGATGTTATTATGGTTTGTGGATAAAGGAACAAAATAGGAAGCTCATGTCTGTCTATTGAAAAAGACTCTGCAAAAGCTCTGGATAAAACCCCAGGAACCCTAACTAATCCAACCCCAACCTCTGAACATGGAGTTGACAACAGCGTCATACCTCACTGCTAAGCTAAGAGTTATTCACCTTGCACCAGTCTAAATACATTAATCTTGTATCCCATCCTGTGACGTTAAATACATTTTGTATGTGTTGTATAGGTGTATATAATCTTGTGCTCTTCTCTCCTCAGTTTGTTTCATGGGCAGTGAAGTGTGGACCTAACAGATGATCCTTCATATCAATACTCGCTACCTTCCACAGAAATCTACATGAAACAGTAAAAAGCAGCACCCCCTTTACTATACACACAATAAACTTGTGGTAGGAATTATCTCAACTTAATAAATAAATAAGGAACAGCACATCAACAGTATTTCCCACCATATATCTTTTAAAGTATTACAGGTTTGCACCTTCCTCCCCATCTCTTTATCATTATTCCCCAACAATCACAGTGACAAGATTTAAAAAAAAAAAAAAAAAAAAGAAAAAAGAAAAAAAGAAAGATTAAAAAGGGAGTCAATTCTACATTAGGATTTTAGAACCCTTCCTTGGATCATTTCAGAGGTTCTGAACAAATAAAGAGAATTCAAACTACTAATTTCTCAAATGGTCATGAGGGCTCCTCATGCAGTCACTTGATGTGACAAATGAGGTTTTAAGAAAAAATATTTTTAGATTTGATAAGAAAACTCAAGTGTTACTAATGCTGGAGCAGAGTTCTGGCTGAGCAGGCTACAGCCGTTATCACATTACTCTAGATATGAAATGATTTTGATGATGCATGGACTGTGAGAACTGACTCAACCTTACTCCTTTGGTAAGCCACACATCAGAGAGGGAACAATATCTCTAGAAAAATCAGAAGAAACTGCATGTTCCCCAGGGCCAGGGTGACATGCTGACCATGAGGTATTGCTTCCAGTATCTGCTGGTTGTTCCAGGGGAACTACTGCATTCCTCTCCCATTTCCTCCATTCTCCAAAGGAGATCTAGCAAAAAAAAGATCAGGGCCACATCAGCTACAGTATTTCTACTAACTACAGATTCAGCTGTAGGGAGACTGGTCCTCCTTAGTACTGCTGCATGCTCTATGTCCCTTACTTTACATAATAAAATGCATCACATACATCCTTATTGCTTGTGCTTCCCCTTCCTCCCCACCTTAGTTTCTCCTTTTCTGTCAGGGAGCTTTTGTCCAGATGGATTTGGGGGTTGGAGCAGGGTGGGGTCTGTCTACCAGGACTACTGGTTAATTGCTAGCTGTGTTCTTTTTGAATTGGTACAACATTATTTTGAGTATCTTTTGTATTGAGGGCTGTGTACACACTGTAGCACACCTCTCATCACCAAGCAATGCTGTACAATCCAGGCATCTCAGATGACCTCACTGTTGAACGCCTTCTGTGACTGGATGTTTCACTCTGAAGCAACTAAAGGTAGGTTCCCATGCTTGCACCCCTGGGAACATGCTAGACACCTGATGGGAGCGGTTGGGGAAAGCAGCTGCAGCTGCACAGGGCAGGGGCCAGTGGACCTGCAGAAGTGCAGACTGGACCATGAGCACATTGCGCAGCGGCTGCACAGCCGGGATGTTCAGACAGAGCCAGCAGCTGGCTGAGGACATTAGTGCTAGCACCTTATGGTGCAATGGCTCATTCCCCTCTACCCAGCAGTTTTCTGCTTTGGCTCTTGGTTCAACAACCGTTTTTCTCTGATGGTTCATTTTCTTGCCAGTGTCCTTCGCTCTCTCTAGGCTGTACACACCTCGCACGTGTCCCTCCCCTCTTGCATCAACCTTCTGTAGGGGTGTCTTTCCACACTACAAAAGAAGGAAAGAAAGAGCAGCTGTTGGTATTTATTCCTTCCCATTTCAATTTGCACTAACTGATTCATCAGCTTTCCAACCTACCCCTCTTCCATCTCAGTGAAGAACCAGAAACATTTTAGGAATATCCTTTTTGTGGATACAAATACCAGGAGCAAGGATAAAGCAAAGTATATTCCCTGTGAAGTTTTGGAAAGACAAACAAGGAAAGAAAGAGCAGCTGTTGGTATTTATTCCTTCCCATTTCAATTTGCACTAACTGATTCATCAGCTTTCCAACCTACCCCTCTTCCATCTCAGTGAAGAACCAGAAACATTTTAGGAATATCCTTTTTGTGGATACAAATACCAGGAGCAAGGATAAAGCAAAGTATATTCCCTGTGAAGTTTTGGAAAGACAAACAATCTCAGTAGTGGCATTACCACACACAACTACTCAAATCAACTCAGGGCAGGAATATGGAACAAAACAAAAGAGAAATGTAAAGTTTAAGGTACAACACAGAGAAGGACTATATAATATTCTTCAAGACAATATGTTTGTGCTTCATAATTTACCTATGAGTTTTAATTTTTTTAAGACAGTTTTTACATTTCTGCAGAAATGCAGAAAATCTTTGCAGTTTGTTATCTTTCCTTCCCTAGTGAAATATTTCCTTCCTAATTGATCTGCAATAGTCACTTCAGGTTACCTTGATGAGTGATAACCTATCACCCAAGTATCAATGCATTTGATGTATTGAACTATTGAGTTCTAAGAGGCTTTTTGAAGCACGAAAATAACACAAATCAGCAAATGACCACTGAGAAGCAGATTCAGCACCGTAGAATATCAGGTAGGATCTATTTTTCAACAGTCACAGAGAAATTGTTTCCAAAATGTACTTAAGTTTGAGGCTTGCAACTTCTCCTTAAGTGTTTATATCAATAGCTCTCATAGAACATATACCTCACACTTCTTACATTTTTTTTTTTTTTTAGTATTGACATTGTAACAGCAGAACGACCACATGGACTGCATGAAGGTGGCTTATATTTGAAAGAGCTTTTTTTTTTTTTTTTTGGCACATACCATTTAAATAGCTATCCATCTAAAAAACCTGCATAATTATTTTACATTTCCATAGTTGTGACATGCAGTTTCACTTATTTTGGAAATATCTCTCAACATGCTTTTGTTTCCGTGAGCTCATCAGGCAGTAGGATGTTCCTTTCCCTGAGAACTGGAAGTCCTGGCATTCGCACCCTATGCTTCCCAGCCGTTACAGTTGTCCATACTATTGAAATAATTTAGAAAACAACCAAATTAAAGGACAGCATTTAGTCTAGGGAAGATTAAAGATTACGTTTTTAGATTTTGGTGTGTATTTCACAATGTTGTATGTGCGTCTCGGAATAGATTTAGAAGTATATTTCTACCAGGTAATCCTTTAAAACTTTAATAGCAACATTTAATGCTGTGACTGCTGTCAAGTATTTGGTTCTCTGTCAGCTAAGCAGAACATCAAGTCATGTTTCCTTACTTCACAATGCTCTGTATCATTTTTACTCCAAGTTAATTTCTTTTCTACTTGTTGATACGATAAGTGGGACAAGAGTGAATGCATGAGGGTGTGTCTGATATATTTGGCAATGGATAATTCACAGCATTGTTAAAGTTTTAGGTGCATCAAGTACAGGTTGACACACTGTAACATAGCTTGCTTAACAAAAGAGAAATCAGCAACTCAAAGATGTTTTACTAGTCTAAAAAATACCTAAGACTTCTAAATGGTAAACTTTGTTTTTTGGTATGAATGATTTTTTGAAGCATATCCTCCATCCTTTCCTTCTCTTTTTTCCTTTTTAAACAAGTTTAGGAAAGCATGACTGGTTTATTATACTTTCTTCACTGCAGGCATAGCTGAAGATAACATTTCCTTCTGTCTAAGCAGAATTCCTTTGGTACCGACCTCCTATTTCCATTTTTAGAAAGAACAACTCTTTCAAAAGTCAGACTTTTAATTTATGATTTTTTGGTTGCTATGCCATCTCATTTAATATTAAACTCTTGAACTATTAAAAAAATAATCACTAAAGGTTTTTGCATGTTGCTTTAACATGTAACATTTACTGCAAGTGTTTTTTAATTAACTTATTTTCTGTCTTTGGACTACTAACTCTTTTCAGGCTCCTTTTGCCTGTGGTGTGTAACCAGTAGAGGACACTGGGGGGGGTGGGGGTGGGAGAGAGAGAAATGCAGCTCTGTTGAAATCCCTGCCAAAACTTCCATCAGCTTTAACAAGGATATGACATAAGATCATCTCAGATGGCTACTACAGGTGCCCTTCTCCCACTCACAGGCATGTGCAAGGGCACGAACTCTCCTGGAAACAAACAAACAAACAAACAAAAAAACCCACCACTATTTCAAATGAGAGTGGAAATATAAGTTTCTACTGAATGATCCAAGAAACTCTGTTTGGAGAGGTCTTTGGTTTGCTATTTGTCCTTTTCATCCTTGTTTCTCCAACTTCTTTCCTCATAACAAGACTCATCTTAACAAAAACCTGACACCATTACAGCTGCTAAGAGGTTTGTGACATTTCTTTGTCTCTACTGGACTGAGTTAGGAAAGCTTCAAGGTCATTTTCAAGGTAAAACTGATCTTCCTCTACTTGCCATTACAGGGATGATAATATGTTGTGACAGCAAAGTGTTTGTGATAACCCGTTGCAAAATAAAATGTCCACTGTATATGTCTTGACAGTATGACATCACAAAGATATACCTACAATGAAACATGCATCATTAAATTTACTTAATACCTAACTCTATTGTCTATTCAGATCAATGCCGCAAATTTGAACAATGTCAGTAGAGGCAGGATTCCTAACAGAAATACTTATAATTATACTTGTAACACATGAGGGTTGTTCTTCTGTATCACTGTTTCTCATTTTGAAAGGAAAAATATGGTCATGCAAATATGTACTATTTATAATTCCTATATTTTATGAATTCCTATATTTTACGAGAGGACAATATTTCCTGACTCCGAAAATTCTGCCTTTCTGTTTCTATATATTGTATGTGTTTAATTGGGCATTCATCTGTAGAATCATCATACTCTTATTTCACAGAGCAGTGGAGAGACACTTCCCTAACCTTCAGCTTAAAGAAATAGTGCATTTTCCCTTGTGAACTAAGATTAGGCAAAAAGATAAGTGAAAAACATCAAAATGTCTATCAATGTACTGAGCAAAGTACTGAAATAAGATTGAGTTCCCAAGGTTTAGGCCCGTTCTCATTGCACCTCACATTGATATAAGGCTTTAAAAGAAAGAAAAATTGTTGCTAGAAAAAGTATTTTTCTCTTTAAGAGCACAGGTAGAAATTCAGACAAATGTTTTGGCTTTTCTTACAAATTGAAGGTAGTCTCCCAGACTGTTGGTTTTTTTTTTTCAGTTACACGTTGGCTGAAGTTTTCTGAATGGTAGAAATCTAAATCAAGTGACAGTATGTCCTATGATGACTAATACAAATGTAATGACAGCCTATACCACAAGTAAGATACATAAAATCTTTTTCTACAGATGAATAAAAAGTTCACTTTTCCCAGTCTTTGGTTATCTGTATTTCAGCTCTTCAGCTGGAGTTTCTTTAAAGGAAATGGCAAGAATGAGGGATGTGATTGACCTTGACTTAGGGTAAGCATCTAAAATAAATCAGACTAATCACAGTCTGCTCCTCTCTAGCATCCAAATAGGCAATCAAGACAACTAGCTAACAGAACTAACTGATATATTTCAAGCAACTTAAAAGAAAGTCATTTCACTGAGGCTTGGGAGTACAGCCTTTTCAAGTCAATAGTTGTATCAGTTTGGGAAGACATCCAAATATCTTTCTAAACTTCTTATGCCTCAAGCCTCTCCCTGTTACAATATTGCTGTACTGCGCGCAAAAAAAAAAAAAAAAAAAGTAAAATGTTGAGATTAATATATGACTCTGGTTTGGGTCCTTCCTAGCAGAATGCAGGCAAAGTGTGCTGAGTGATAAATTGAATCTCTGCTGAAAACACAGAATTGCTCTTTGTCACTGAAAAGTTCATGGTTAATTCTAATTTGACATTGTTTTCCAACATCTGCAGACAACCGCTAAGCAAAATGGTCAGCAGCCAAGCAATGGCTCACAATATGCAAGGGCTAGGTATATTCTCCCTGACACATGATCACTTGCCTTCCACGAGGACGGCAGAGAGGCTGGAAGAGTGAGTTCACAGGTGCCCAGTAGCTGGTTGAAACTGAATCTCAGCAGACAAAGATGACTTTTTGGCAAGTGGAGGCTAGAGCTCCAAAAACTTTGCAGCAAGATACATGGTCACATGATGGATGTTATGCATACCACATTTACTCAGTTTATCCTATACTTGGGGAATGAATTTGGACTTCTCACTGAAACTAAGTTCTCTGAATAGCTGTATCTCTATTAGCTACTATTTTGTTCCATACAATAGTCTAGATCCCACTTTCACAAAAGAAAAAGAGCATCTGGCCTCTGTTTTGTTTCATCACAAATTTCTGGTTACATTACAACAATATGTGGGTTTGTTTATATATTTATTCATTTAAAAATTCACCTCTTGGGAAGCTCTAACTGCTGCTGAGCGCTGTAGTTCATTTTCCCAGTATTACAAACTAATGAATACACATACTAAAATCTCCCTTCCACTCTCCACATGAGAAGTAACTGAGATGTGGAGAAGGATAATAGCATTTAATGGCCTAAGGTGTGAATAATTACCTCCAATTCCAGCATGCAAACCATGGCTGACAGTCAGGCTCTGCTGGATAAGCCAACCTAACCTATGCTGAAGACAGTTTTCTTAGGGCCTGAGAAGAACAACTCCTGTATGAAGAAAGGACTACTTTTCCTTTGAAGCACATTTTTATGACCTTGCACATGCTAACATAAATACAGAGCAAAATGTGTAAGTTAAAAAGCCTAAATCCCTATCAAAACATAACACTTCACTCTCCGTAGTTTCTCCTCTGAGGAGACAATGGGAGAACAAACAGCATCTGACAGATATTTAGCCACATAGCTTATGTGGAAAGTCCAGCAATAGGAGAGTACAGCAGTAAAGGTGGTATAAAAAGAACCAGGCAGATGTTTCCAGCTTGTTCCCTGAAATGAAGATGCAGGGGAAAAGGTGAGGAGAGGGAAAGAAACTACTTGTAGTGAAAAGTTTTGTAAAGTTACTTATTTTCTAACAAAATGAAGAATAATAATGTATTTTACAATGAACAAGTGATTAAATAGCTTTGAATATTATAAGCTTTTCTTTAGAGGTCATTCTAACATGAAAGACATTGTGTAAAAGCAAAAGGAAAAAACAAAATCAACACAACCTCTCCAGTCCACTTCCAAAATTACTTTGCCTTAAAGAAAACTTCAGAACTAAAATGTTTTAAAACTGCTACAAGACTTTTTCTCTTGCATTTTTGCTTCTCCAGTTGTGGGGAAGTGGAAGTAAGTTCTTATTTCTCCACAACAGGATTTTTCCCAAAATTACAGTTTGTTAAATACACTCAGTTCTGAAAGATGGACAAAAGTACAATTACAAGTCAGTCTTTACTTGGAAGGATTTTCATACTTCTGCCTAATTTCACATTCAAGAAAAACTTAGCCAGTTACAGACACTGATATTTAAAGCAGACACAATATTAATTGCAAAGAAGAGAACAGAAAAAAGAACAGTGTTCTTCTGAGTAATGCACAAACCTGGAAGCAGAAAATCATTACGACAGTTCTAAATATACCAAAATTTGGCAAGGTATCCAGCAGGTTTGGTGTTTTGTTTTCTTTGGTGGTTTGGTTCCTCCCCCCTCCCCTCCCCCGGAGTTTGTATTACAGAGTTAGAGTTACTTCCCTGTCAATGACAAAAAATGTCAAAACCTTCCAACAAAGCCCACTTTTGACCAACCCTTGAATTTTTTACTAAAGTTTGGTTTCTGGTCTATCTGTTCCTCAGTAAACATCAGAATTTGCTATGGGGAACAAACACACCCCCCAAACTTTAATTTTTTTCAGTTGGAGCACAAAATGTCTTTACTCTGTAGTATCTCTGCAGCATATTTTAGGAATAATAGCTTTGGTGTGTGGTTTTCCTCTCTAGTCTGCATTCTCCCTCAACAGATAACTCCTCCACAGAGTTGCAGACTGCGGGTGCCCGACTTTCCTGACGCACAGTTTGCTCCCAGGCAGCACCTCCCAGGCGGCCCTCCCCACCTCAGCCGAGCGGGCTGCTCCAAGTCTGCTGCTCCCAGTGTGGAGCAATCCAGTCCTCTGGCTAAGTCACACCAAAGATTAGCTGCTTCTGAGATATTTAAAAAAAGAACGGGCAAACTTTTTGCTCTTTCAGGGTTTAAGCATTCCAGACTCCTAAACCCTTCTGGATTTGGCAGACTACCTAGAAAATGAATGCTACTACCTCACATAAGATTGAGCTGGCCAGATAAGCAGGGATCTTTGGGCAGACATAATATTTTGCAAGGGAGGAGACTAGCCTTCCTTCACCCTCACGATCAGTGCAGCTGCTCCCCGTTTGTGGCTGCAAGGGAACAGGCTGACAAGACTAGTAAAATGCACTGTTTGCAAAGAGATTCCTTTTCCAGGTAAAATAATCTCATTTTTACTGCTAATTGCGAGAGTCGTGGCGAACAGCGTGAAATTGCCCATCAATACCCAGTTTTCCTCCCACACGGTTTATTTTAGTGCTACTGTGCTGCAGTTTTATTAGCATAATTCTTGTAATACTGGACACATCATTGTCACAACATTTTAAGTCTGTTTTAAACAAACACACAAAATGCCTGTTGATGCCAAACACAATACAGCCATTAATTTAATTCTAAGATACAAACTCAAAAAGATAAAACCAGTACCTAAGAAAATAATCAGATATTTTTGAGGAGGACCCATGTTTATTTTCTGCTGTACCTGTAACCGGGATGAGGTTTTTTGCTTTACAGGGTGAAGATATCATACAATATCTAGAATAAATGGGTCCTGCAGCCTTTGAAATATTTAATTGCATTTTTGATTTTGTAAGGCAAAAGCAATCCTGTGACAAAGTGTCAATTATGACATATTATATGAAGAAAAGTGACATGGCAAAAGGGACATGGCTGCCGGGGATTATGGCACAGCAACAAGTGTCCTGTTTGATTCAACTGCTTTTAATCAGAAATAAGTTTGTGTGAAGTGCCCATGAATTCATAAATTGTAATGTTAAAATTGGAGGGGGGGCGGGGGAAAAAGGGTCAGTTGCTTCTTTGGGGGAGCAGTCTGTGAATCTTTTCTAGTGGTGTGTTTCATATTCAGTACAGTGCTGTGAAGCAGCTGATGCTAGCAACTTCCAGACAATAGAAGTTATTCTCTTCTCTACTCAGTTAAAGAAAAAAGAAAAAAAAAAAAAATCTTCTATATAAATGCTGCTGCTCATTATCATGAGGATGATAGCTATTTTAAAAACAAACAGAAGAAAACACATGGGCATCTTACAGGTTTATTTAAAATACTCCAAATGTAAAGTATTAAAGAAATCAGTGAGCACCACTAAAGCTAAAAGAAGAATGTTAATAAATTCCAGAGCCTACTCTTTTTTTTTTTTTTTTTTTTTTAATCCTTCAGTTGTGGGGAAAAATTTAGAAAGTATGGATGCACCTGAAGCACCTTCATTTATGACAACCTTCTCATTCATGGAATTAAACAGGGAATCCATGGAAGTACCACCCACATTTGCAGTGATACAGTATATTATGAAAGCACAAAATGATTTAGGAAGTCCATATTTTCACTTAGATAATGAGTATATTAGCTTTTTCCTGACCATGCAGGGTATCAGAAAGCACAACAGCAACAAAAGAAAGTGAAAGAAATCCATCACGGTGGTTGTAAGTCATGCAAGAGTAAAGCCTGATGAATGTGAGAGAATCTCTTTACAATGACCCTTCTTTAGCCTACTGCCACCATTACTGACGTGAGTAACTGTATTCTGTCCTAAGATAAATGATTGTCGCTGATAAGACGGAATGAATAGACGACCAAGTCCCTGATTGAAATTCCCTCTACTTTTTTTTTTCCTGTGTGTGTGTTTAATCACTGATTGATTGACTGACTGACCAATTTGAAAGCAGGGTCAGTTTCTGTCTTTGCTTTGGGTTATCTTCCTGACAATGGAGGCTCAACCACAGCTGGAGGCATTTGAGATCTTCTGACCTGTATTAAGATTTGAGAGTCTTGTATTCCTGATTCTCATAATAATGAGCTAGCTAAATACAAACAATGCTAGTTTTCTGTACAGATAGATACACTCCGCCCTCATAATAAAACTATTTTCAAAAGCCAAGGATATTGAATGTTATAACAGTAATGTCAGCTCTCATGATTTAATCATGAGGCACATGAGTTTTTCGTTTAAATTTGATGTTCTCATGATCTCAATATTTTTCATGCAAATCTTGTTATTTCTGCATCCTTTCACGCTCTAGCTTAAATTGCTTGTCAATTGCATTGCTCTCCTTGAGTGCAGTGCTTCTGAGCTTCACCAGTATGATTTTACACATCTATTTATAACGATTACTTTAGCATTTTATCTCTTAAAGAAGACGTTATACATCACCCAGAATCTCTTCACTGAGCCAGATGAGTTGGAAGCAATATTTCGTTTTTATTTTGGGGAAGACGAATGCAGAAACAGTTTAATTATCAATATTTAAATTAGCCCAACGGTAAGGCTGCTCAGAAGAACTGATGAGAGCAAAAGGACAACAGAGCAAACAGAAGAGAGATACAACATACAAGAAGTTAATTGCAGCGTTGTGTTTCAAATATGCCTTATAAGAAGGAGAGGAAAATGCATTTTATCTTTACTACATCTCAAAGCAGGAGCGTCTCTGGGGCTTAAATTAGCAGCAGCTTCTCTAACTCTTACTTTTGGAAATTCTCTCTTTCTACCCACCCATCCCACTAGCAGTTGGATTTTAGTGCCTTAACCCTGAAATGCCACAGTCTTTAATTTCTATGAGATTAAGACCATAGCCCATATACCTAAGTCATGGCAATAGTTTTTCTTCTCTAAGCAAGGGTTCATTAAAGAACCTAAGAATCCGCACACGTGTGCACATATGCTCAGGTTGAGTCTAACTAAAACCAAAGACGACCAGAATGGCTCCAAGGGCTTGTTCTCTCAAGAAAGACTGGCAGGGCTGGGGATGCCACATCAAGAAACTTGGGTTTTCATAGATCATGAACTGTGCAGTGAAAGACCACCAGAACAACTGAATGTGAATATTTGATAATTATTTGATAATTAAAAGGAAAAATTATCTATGTGTTCATATGTTTCACTGTTCAAGTACAGAGTGAAATTTATAAGCTTCCACGGCTTTGCTACTTCTCACTGCTCTCATAACCTAAGGAAACAAAATACGTTTGAGCCTGCTGTCTCCCTGCCATTTGTCAGTTTTTTTAAAAGTAACTAAATAAATAAATAAAAAAGGATCAGTCGATATCAACCAAATGGGCAGAAGAATAGAGATCTCCAATGGCCTGTATTTTAGACATGTAAATTAGGACACAAGGCTGCAGTATCCCCTCAACACTCAGCTGCTCTGTTTCGTCTACCAGCTGCCACTCAGCAAATGTGTAGTTCAGCACCATCTGCAACGCATGCTGTTTCTTGCCTGGTCTGTAGTTAGAAAACACAGGAGGGAGCACAAGATACTCTGTGGATTTAGGGATGCAAAAGTCAGGGATCAGAGAGACAATGGCATAGAAGATGCAGGCAGGGGCCGAGATTACTGTTGTCAGAGAGAGCACATAGACATGGATCTACAAAAAGTGATGATTCTTTAGCTTCCCCACACATAGAATATCATCTTATAAAACAGCAGCAACTCCCACTTTGCCTAGTGTGTCATTCTGAGAGGTTTCCACATCATCTGTTGTCACACCATAGTGATCCTTCCTATCACTTCTGGATAGGAGTGGGTTCTTTGTATTGCTACCTATGTGGAAAAATCACATTAAGAATATCCACTAGTTCATTTTTCCTTATAGGAAACATTAAGAACAAACAAACATGGGCTGTGTACCTTTTCATAATTTTAAAGGAGAACCATGCTCTTGTGCAACTAGTGCAGTTCTAAGTAAAATTATATGACTCTATAAAATCATCAGCACAACTCTAGATTAACAAAAAAATCTTGCTAAAAGAGAAACAGAGGTTTTGTATATATGTACACAAACACACATATCCCTACAATGAATCATCCTCTTTCATATAGCAAACATTTTTTATTAAAAATGCTCTAAATGAATAAAATCACTGATGAAAAAGAGGACAGAGCAAAAATAAAAAGCAGGAAAATTGCTGAGCATCAGCAAGAGATAAAACATGACTTATTTACATACGGGTCAAAATAATTATTCCATAGACTCCTTTTAGGCTTGTCTAAGCACATTCTTTGCACAGGTAGAGAGAAAGAAAAATAGAATACTAAATCAAAGCACATATCACTAGCCGTGCTTGGGAGTGGGAAAGACTTGTGATTAAGTTTGTCCCACTGGATAAGCCTAGAAAAAGTAATCCGTTAAACATGTGGTCTTTCTATTATACCTCTTTTCTTGAGTACACCTGGAAAAAATCTGTGCCTTTTATTGCAGTTTTGGAAATAGTGAAGGTTAAGAATTATAAACCTAAAAGCTGTCAGAGATCTGCTCAATTTGTGCCTGAGGAAAGAAAAGGCACGAAGTCTGACCGTATTAATTTATTTTGAATGACTTCCATAAAAATTATCTGTTTGGAATAAAGACACCAGCGGTCCCTCCCCCACCCCCAAATGACTGCTTGCACACAAGGCGGCTCAGGGCTTCTCAGAGGTGCAGGCAAAACTGATTTTTACTGCGCGTGTGTCCAGGGGGTGCAGCCCAGGCTTGGGAGAGGACTCCTCCACTACAAGAAGGGAAGACTTCGGAGAAAAGAGAACCAGAAATCAGGAGAAAGCCCTGTAAGTGTCAGGCGCTTTACTCCTTCCTTCTCTCGAGCTACGTTGGGGTAAGAAGGGTGATGGCCCTGTCTCTCCTTTCCTTAACCACAGTCCTTTCGTCAGTGCCAGCAGTGCCAGGAGCCCAAGGTGTTGCTGTCCTGGACTGTGGGAATGGCACCCGTACCGAGGCAGAGGGACAGCCCTTGCAGCCCCCGGGATGCATGGCTCTTCCCAGGCTCCGCTGGAGGAGAAAGGGTGGTGAAAACAGGGCTGCCTTCATCATCCAGGAAAGAAATAGGACAAAAGCAGAGCAATGTAGCGTGACAGAAGAGGGGGTGCCTGCTCAGCGAGCTAGGACAATGGCTTGTAGAAATCTGTCAGAAATATCATAAGGAAAAGTATAGAGTTATTACCATTTCTATAGCCCCTAGGATCCTCCGGTGGCAGAACATTTTCAATGATTGTTTCTGTTTGGTGGAATCAATTATCTCCTGATAGATTCTCCTTCCAAGTTTAAGATTGCATTTAAAAACACATCTGCTTTCTGAATTCTAATTGGATATGTTTTGAACTGTAGATTTTTTTGGGGTGAATATTTTGTTTATGAATCTCTTTATATTTCAAAGTAGTTGCCAAACCCATTTATGTGTCTGCATGGTATAAACTGTTCTACATGCAGTACACAATTTAACTTGGATATCTGATTTATTAAGAATGGTTTGATATGCTATCAAAGTGAGGGAAAAAAAGACAAAGCTAAGAAAAATGAAGCTCATTAACGTTTATGTATTTTTAAAATCACACTTGTGCCTTGGAAGCTTGTTTTATTATTTCAATAGACATTCAGACATGCTAGAAATAGTACTATTATTAATTTTATTCCAGACAACAAAGTGAAAATGGGAGAAAAAGAAAAGGGCGATAAAGGATAAAATTGCCCTTTTTATTTGTTCATTGTTGAATCAAGCAGTCTCATATGTAACTGATATTATATGTGCATAATACAATTCCTTCTGAAGGATTCTTAAATGCTTTATAAAGTATGAATAAATACTGAATGACATACTAATGCCTTCCTTACTCAAGCAAATCACTTTGAAAGTTAGTGGGCATTTGTCTGGTTAATTAGAAAAAATAGCTGATCAGGACCTTATTCTGAATGAGGATGTCAGACTTGGTCTATTTGTGTAAATACATGATGTCACACTCCACCCTAGCAGTGCTTGTCCTTGTCAAAGAGCTCTAGCTGAGATGCAATTTGGAGCCCAGGTGCACAATGCAATTACGGACAGAGCCTTCTCACCATCTTCAAACAAAAGATAGCTGATCGCCTTTCTCAGCTCTGCGCCTTGCTCTTGTCACCTATGGCTCTGCTGACTCCCAGAGAATAACAACAGGTGCACTTGTATAAGTCTGCTTTTGAAGACCATCTTGAAGCTAGAGTGGATGTAAGCTGAAGCATTCAGACAGCCTATAGGCATCAGCTGCAGAGAATATATTACTTGGCACACTCAATCTATCATTAATGTTGTATGTGCATTTATTTTACAGCTGTCAATTTTGTGCAAGGACTGAGGTACTTTCACGTATGGGTAATGTAGAAGGGAAAGATTAATACGAAGATAGAAAGCAGGCTTGGGGGTTACAATGGGCGGCTGAGGACATTGTTGGGCCTTAATTTTTCCAGTTTTGTTGATGAAACTGTCCCCTGGGTCACCTGAGCTCATTTTTTCTATAATGTATTATTGGGAGCCTTTGATGAGTTTCAGAAAGGTCTGTCCTAGTTGCAATCACTGTTCTTCTGCATAATTACTGGCATTGGTACCAATTCTGCTTTCAGGTTTTCCTCCCACTGGCACTTTCATAATGTTGTCTGTTCCCAGAAAACTCCGTCCATCTTAGAGGACTACAGCCTGCAGTCATGCTCCTCCAGGGAGCTCCACTCTCATGCAGGCTGAATTGATGTGGGCAAACTCATTCGTATATGGGCAAGCTGCCCCATATTGTGTAAACTCTAGGAAGAACCACTGCATCTACCTCAGTAGGACCATACTCCCTCCACCATCATGGCTCTCAGGTGCTACTGCAACACACACATACAGGTGGCAGTGCAATATAGGATGCAGTTAGCATTTTAAAAATTAAATTTTTGTTGCTTGAAGTTAAACAAAAAAAAAAAATCTGTAGTCACAGTATTTAGAAATCATCTTCCTTTGCAAACTTTTTTTTGTTTGATAACATTTCTCCATGTAAGTATTTAGCTGTGGGTGGCAGATTATTTGCAAAAAGCAAATACAAAAGGGAAGAAATCACAGCTAAAGCAAATTATTTTATATAACTTTTCTCCACAATAGCATGCTGTTTTTCTTTCTAATACGCCTCTATCTTACAGAAGCCTTTCCACAGTCCATACTACAGAATGTTATGGCATAACACAATCATTGCAACACCTTATTAAGGGATAGGGGGTTTTGTGGTTTGGTGTTTGTTGTTTTTTTTTTTTTTTTGGGGGGGGGGGGTGGTTGTTGTTTTGGGTTGTTTTTTTTTTTAATCTGGGATTTGAATCAGAAGATATGTTCCCAGGTTATCCAATTTCCATAAGTGAAGTACACTTAGTGAAACTCCTAAAAATCAATGAAAGTTTTAACTTTGAGAGTCAAACTGATATTACAGGAAAAGCCAAGGACCTATTTTTAGCAACATTAAGCACTTGCAAACTGAGAACATGTCTGAAAAACATCAGGCCCTAGGAATTCCAGAAAACCCCACACTTACAGGGCCCAGCTATTTCACTCTGCTAATTAGTGTGCTGTTTTTCAAGAATACTTCCTATTTTGAATCCTAATTTGCTCTTATTTACGCATCTATAGTTGATTATGTGCTATGCCCATTATACAGTACTTCATCTCAAGATAACAAATGGCGTTGATGACACTTTTGTTAGCAAACATCTGCTGAAGGAAAAATAATAATTCTTTTCATGCAACAGAGCACAATAACGTTCCTGACTCAAAAATTTCACTTAAAATACATGTGCAAAAAAGCAAACAAATAAATATTCCAAGGATATCAAAAGGTCAGTGTCCTGGTTTTGGCTGGGATAG
>NW_009203885.1:0-209 GCF_000690835.1 Fulmarus glacialis
GGCAGGGCAGGGGCTGCTTTGCAGAAGCCCACAGAAGCACCCCTGGGGCGAATAGTCCTGTCCCCTTGTGCAAGCCGACCCTGCTTTGCAACTGTGCTGTGCCAGCAGCTGGCAGTTTGGAATTTGGAATTTGCCTGTGTGGGACAAGGCGCTTGTGCTCCGGCAGCTGTAGTGAGTTTTGGTTTCAGTCTTGACCGATGGGGCTGGGT
>NW_009203885.1:262-1497 GCF_000690835.1 Fulmarus glacialis
TCCCTTGCCCTGACTTCAGTCTTTCTGCTAAGCACCCCATACGAAGCCTTGCTCGGGCCCCCTTCATCCCATCGCCCCCACAAGTGGGTTTCCAGCCCCTCGTTGGCTCCAAAAGCTCAAGGTCTCACCCCTGCCCCAGCCTGGGGCTGCTGGTGGTGGTGTCCAGCGGCTGTGATGAGCGGAGGAGTGCTCAGCAGGCGTCTTGGGGGGACCCTGGACCCCCTGTTCCCATGCCTGGGCCCCCGCTGGTGGGGGGCTGAGTGGTGGGAAGGGGGGTGCTCCTGGCTGGCGAGTGCCTTTGGGCCTGTCTGGGAAGGGTGCACGCAGGGTGGTGGCGAGGGTGCTGGCTGTGCTGGGGGTCTCTGAGCTCGCTGACGCTGTGTTTGTCTCCCCAGGTGCTGGGGACAGGCTGCAGCGTCCCAGGGGGAGCAGGGACAGGACTCTGCTGGCATCGCCTTCCCGAGCCTGGGCATCAGAGCAGGGCCATGGCTGATATTTTAAATCAAGCCCGACAGCTGTCAGGCGGCAGAATTTAATGTCCCAATCTCTTGTGTTCTCCTGTTGTCTGCAATCTCCCGTTTCGATGCTAAGAGCTGCGGAGCTTAAACCGCCTGCATGCCTGGCTTTGCCAGCAGTGCTGATGCCTTGGGTGCAAGATCCTGCTTGTGGCAAGCAAAGAGATTCCAGTTTTCAATGTGCCATGGGAGAAGGGAAGGGGAACGGATTCTGCTCCAGTGACAGGAATGTGGAGGACCCCCTGGCTCCCTGGGTCGGAGGGACATCCCCCCACTCGGAGGTGCCTGGGGATACAGACAAAAGGACCCACAGAAGACTTCTGGGTGAGTGCAGGGCCACCCCTGTGGCCTGTAGGGAGGGGACGGCGTCCCTGTAGCAGTGTCACGCCCGAGGACTGGGGCTGGCAAGCGTGAGGCTTTTTCCAGCTGTCTGGAAAGGCTTCGTCTTCTGCTTTGTCTGTAGCAGGCATCCCCCTTTCCCCTAAATCTTTGTCAGCTCTCCTGCTGCAGGTTGTCCCCGCACATCTGCGGCACGAGAGCCTTGTCCCTGGTCTCTGTGACTGTCCCTTGGGTTTCTTGCTGCCAGCTGCGCATGTGCAGGGGGAGACGGGGCTGGGAGGTCCCTCCCGCGTTCCCTGGGCAGCTCGTGCTGGGGGTGGCGGGGACGGAGGGGCCGTGCCTGCTCCGGGACAGCACCGTCCTCACTGCTGCTGGCTTCTT
>NW_009203886.1:0-4232 GCF_000690835.1 Fulmarus glacialis
CCCTCTGCGACCCACCAGCACGTGGTTGCACCCATGGAGAGGTCCAGGCTGGTCTCCCACCCTCCGCCAGCCAGCACCCTCTCTGCAAAATTACATACACGAAGCAGCGGAGGGGGCTGGAGGGGGCTGGAGCCGGGGGCTGCTCGCATGGAAAACATCCCGGAGGCGTGCGGAGCCTCACTGGTGTTTGGGAGCGCGGCGGGCTCATGAGAAATCTGAATAATTAACCCAGCGCCACTTAATAAAGAAGACGATCGCTTTCAGCTAAGTGTGCGAGCCTTGGCGGCCGGCAGTACTTAAACAGCCATTTTGGGCTTCTTTTCAAATGGCAGTAATAAAGTTGTGCGGATACTGATTTTATTAAAGCTGCTTATTGCTGTTTAATAAATGTCGTGAGCTTCCTGCCAGCATTTCCATTAGAGACAGGTCAGGACGAGACCTGGAGGTATCAGATATCCAAACTCTCGCCCCCTTTTATGGCTCACCAGGAGGCGAAACCGATCACATTCATCCCCTCCTCTGATAAACTCTTTTCCAACTGACCTTCAGCTCATTCCAGCCACGGTCTTATAAAAGCTTTGGTCGATTCTCATGATTTTATCCCGTGCCTTGAAAACTGAGGCGCTTTCCCTGAAGTCTCCTTTCCCAGAGCCAGGCGATCAGAAAAACCACCTGAAGCCATGAATCGAAAGCGCTCCACAGTCAGAAGGCAGACAAAAATCCAAAATGCCTCATTTCTAATGTTTACTCTTTTTACCTCAATCCCACAAGTTTGGTGGGGGGGGAAACCAATGAAGCCCTCCTTTGGCTTCTGGTCTCTTCCAAGCTGCTGTTTTCCATCTCCTTGACCTTGGGACAGGTCAAGCTTTGCTGCCATGATGCTGAATAACTTCCACGTGGTCAAAGAAGCCGGGAGCAACTTTATGACAACGGGGTTGTCCTCAGCTTGGCCGGGGCTTGGTGCATCCTTGGGGCTCCTGCGCTCATCCCACTCAAGAGCCTGAGCTTTGGCCCAAGCTGGGCTGGAAATGTCTCTGCTTCCTAAGAAAAAAAAAAGGATCCTTTGGGTGTTTTCAGAAGCTGGGTGTGGAGGGGAACCATCAAACCAAGGTGCTCCTGCTTGCTGGGAAAGGCTCTTCCACCTTGCTCTTGCTCGGCTGCTTGCTGAGACGTGAGGTGGATGGGGCAGGGCAGGGAGGGAAGGGTGTTGTGCCGTGTCCGATCCCCTTGGTGCTTACTGAGAGATGAAACACCGGAGTCTGTGGAACTGGAGAAACCCACCCCGACACACAAACAGGGCTTCCGAAACCCACCAGCCTGAGAAATCTCCGAAAAGCGCATTTGGGGTTGTGAAAGCCGACTGGTGATCCGGTGTCTGTCCTGTCTCACCCTGGTAAAGGTCCCGACATCAACACAGGTCCTCTCCCTCTGAAAGCAGGACTTCCAGGTGTTTTTAGGAAAGCCCTAATCTCTGCATGCCAATTTTTCTCCTCTTCCCTGGACAACCACTGCAGTCCCCCACGGAGACACGCGGCCATTTTATATCGATTTCTGGCCTGAGCCAACAAGACTCGAATTGATCACACTCATGACAGGTTTAAAAACCTCTTCAAACAGGAATATTTATTTTTCAGGCCACCTGAAACTACTCTCCACGTTGATCTGGACCACAGAGGGGACCACCCTCCTCCTCTGCCGGTGATTTCCACAGGGATGCAGCTGCATTTCCCACCCGTGCACCCGGGTTATGGGGAGGGTTTAGGAAATGGGGGCTTTCCTCCAGTTTTTCTGCCCAAGCTCAGGCTGCACGTTGCTGGTGTGTTTTCGGCTTTCTCGTGTGCACCAAGACTCGCCTTCATCCCTGATGGACAGAGGAACCGGCTGCAATGGTGAATTGAAGATAATCACATTTGGAAGACGGGAGCCGCTGCGTGCGGGTGGGTTTTTTACCATATTTCACGTTTCTCACTCCACCAAACCGTCCGCTTTGGCAGTATATTATCATAATGACGACAATAACTGCTTTTTCACGTGCTGTTTAAACCCTGGGATGCGCAGGACTCGAGGTTTCCCGAGGCACAGCGCCGGAAACGCGAATTCCACCGAGGTCTAAAATAAATAAGGCTGAAGAAGGAGCTCTCCTCCCCGCCGCTCTCCCCTGGCGCCGGCAGCGTGCGAATGGGCACGGCTGGGGATTTCTGCCCTGAGCCGGGGTCAGGGCTTTATTGACCGAAATCTGCATCTCGCTGCTCTTGAGCAAGGCAGAGTCGCAGAACCCCCGTCAGACGGGCCACCGAATGGAAAATACAGTAACCTACCGTATTTGCTTTTTTCTCTAACAAGCGGGGCCACGTTCACCCCTGGAGCTGCTCCCGAAGCTTCCTTGAAAAGACCCAAGATTTGACGCGTAACACTCGGTGATAAAAATGCGACTTTCAAAATATTTGGCGGCTGTAAAACCGCAGGGGGAGGGACCCGAATCGGCAACGAGCTTGTGAATGAGCTTGTATTCCTCTAACGCCGGCCATCGCGCAGAATCTCAAAACTTCTCCTGAGGCGAAGGATGTTTTGAGACCAAACCTCTCCCTCCCGAAAGGCGCCCAGGTCCAGGGACGCAGAAGCTGTTTGAGGGGAATCAGTGTCGCGCTCCTGCTCGGCGGCAAATAAATTTCGGTTAGCTGGGGACGGAGGGAGACTGTGACACCGAATTCGATGGCTCCTGCGGGAACGGGACGGCCCCAGCACTGCACGGGGGGGATGATTTCTGCACCTGGGAGACAAACCTTCTCCATAACCGGACTTTTCGGAAAGGAGCCAAACGTGGCCCTGGTTTTCCTATTCACAAGTGGTTTGGAAACTCCACCGAGAGACTGACAGCGCCCACAGCAGCAACAGGCTCCCCCCATCTTATCTTTCCGTTTCAGGATTATTTTAAACTAATCCATTAACTGATCCCTCCTCAACCACAGATGCCCCAGCCAGGTTGCTGCTCATCAGGCTGGCTGTCATTTCGGCAGATGTACTTACTTTTGAAATATTACAGTCGAGGCGACAAATAATCAATCATAAACCCGCGGTTATGGGCTCCCTCCTCTCATTTACCGTATCGGGAATCATTTAAGAGATCAGCTTTTTCCATTAAGTCTATCCCAAATCAAACACAAAACACTGGGAAGACTGTGAAACGGGTATGAAAGCAAATGCTGATTATTTTTTACCCTTCTCTCCGCCCTTTGCTGCGGTCGCTATCCTTACCCTGCATGTGCAATGTTTTCGGGTGCTCACGGCCTTCATTTGGGCCATGCAGCTAAAATATTTAATTTCTGCTTTAGCCTCTGGACAAAGGAAACCCTTCCCAGCAGAGTCGCATCCCATAGCCGTGAGGAAAATGAGATAACCCTGTACAGTACAGTCCCGCTTCTGTCTCTGGAAGGTGAACATCATACCCAGAGCATCCAGACCACGACTGCCTCCGTCCTGCACTTACTTGGACTTGCATTTGAGATTATTTAACCCACTTTCTGCCATCACCGATCTTCTCATGGACTATCCAGCCTCTTCTACACAGATCTCAGGCGCTGGTCTACCCCAGTGCTCAGCTCCCTGCTCACACTCACTCTGATTTCTCCCAGAGCGGAGTCAGAGCCCGGCACGTCTTTGCCTTAGGCCTGCGAGAAATCACAAGCCGAACACCGGGAGCTGACGAAATCGCTTGCACGGGGCACGCCTGGTCCCGGCAGAGTTGGGCTGCTCAGAAATGCCCTGGCAGAGGCCGCTGCCGAGGAAAGGCGATGCTGCCTGCGAGGGAAAGGCGCTGCCCGTCCCTCCGCTCGCTGCCAAACGTGCTGCTGGAGCGGCCCCTCTCTCGGCCCCCCCAGAGGATGCAGAAACCCGGAGCTCAGCCTGGCCCCGCTCTGCAGCCGGACCAGACCTGAGGCCGAGCCCCACGGGACACGAGACTCGGGGAACCGGAGCTTGAACCTCGCTAGAGACAGAAATGAGTTACGGCGCCAAGAGTTTCTGTGTCCGGATGGCTGGAAAGCGGGCAAGGAAACGGGGAGAGGCTGGAGGCAGGCGCCGGCGACCGTGCTCGGCCGTGGAAGCTGGGCTGGGGCTTCTCTGAACCACATCTTCGCGGCTGGGGAGGGCTTTACGGTTGGGCTTTGAGGCTAAACGCAACTCTGGCTGCTCTGGGATCCTGGTGACTTCCGCCACATCGCCCCGCGGCCTGG
>NW_009203887.1:0-5310 GCF_000690835.1 Fulmarus glacialis
GGTGGAGCCCCTCGCTGCGCTTCCCCCGGTCCCGCCTTGGCTGGAGGAGGTTTGCTCCGTCATGGAGGCAAACACCCCTGCAAAATCAACCCTGCACCTGCGCAGCCGATAGCCTGGCCTTCCAGACCCAGCTCACCTGGCTAAAGCCGTTAACGATGGAGCAGGCTGTGAGGGAGAATAAAAAATTAAAGGGTAACATGGATTGGAGCTGCCCTCTCCAATTTCTGCCACATCCTTCCTCCAGAAGTGATCTAGCACCTCTGAAAAACCAACCTGCGTGCGTATTTTGTGTCTAAGCACCCACGTTTGTAAGCCGCAGCTGTTGGCAACAGAAAAGCCTTTCAAATACGTTAAGAAGACAAAAGAAACGTGTGCGCGCCAGAAAAAGAGACGCTGGGCTTCCCCTAACAGAAGAAACGTAGTGTTTATTCAGGCTGTGCACATACCAGTACAATACAACCATTCTGAGGAGGCTTTGCACAATGGGTCCGGAGGAAAAGCTGCTTCTGGCAAAGCGGCATCAACACGGGCAGCACAATCTCGCCTTTGTCGCATTCGGAGGATGCAGAAAGGGTGAAGCACTGCACTTTCATTTATTTTTCCAGCAGAAAGGCTTTTTAACAATCTCAAACCTGACAAAGGGGTGACGAACAGCGTACGACGCGTTTCTTGTCAGCAAGCAACCCGAAAAAGTATTCTGTTGTGTATCTTCACACAAATTAAATAAAAGGTAGCGTCTCTTCTCTTTCAGACAAGTCACATTTAAATTACTGATACAATAAACTTTTAATGTTTAATTCCACACACTCGTTTTACAGCAAGCATAAGGAGTTTTAACCAATATGAGCATTTTTCACAGATAAATTCCTTTCACAGTAAAGTGACACTGAAACAGTGGCAGAATGTGCTTTGGATGTTTTTTATTACAAATACGCATGCAAGAGATTTTTTTTGGTCAGCGTGGGATCTCACCTGCTCATCTCTCTCATCACGCCCTTCCACACACGCACCACTCCGAGCGCGGGCGCGCAATGGATTTATTGAATACAAAAATACATAGGGCTCCTACAAATTACTGCAGGTTGACAGGGTTAGGAGGCACAGAGCTGGTTGGCTTTGGGGGGGCAAAGAGGAATACATTAGCTGTAGAAGCAAGAAAAAGTGCGAAGACGGAAGAGCAGCGGGAGCCAGAAAAATGCAGCAAAGAAACCTGAAGTACCGGGCTGCTCTGAAAACCCACGGGGGACGGTGGATGGCGAAAACCTCAGCTAGGGATGGCGGCAGGGACTCACGCCAGACAGGTTTTTGTACGAGGGGTACAGAGAGGTCTCGGAACAAGCGTGGTGGTGAAGCAGCCAGAGAAACCAGTGTGGTGAAAATCCTCCAACAGGAACACCAGGCCGAGCCAAGAGCGCCTGTGGCATTAACCCCTTCTCCAGGGACTGCAGCTTAACGCTGAGGGAAGGAGCAAAGGTCTGAGCTGGGGACACACTGTCCCTTCGCCAGCTGTGTGGAGGGATTGAGGTAACACCTGCTAAAGGCTTCAGGAAAGCGCGGAGGATTTTTCTACAAGATGACAGAGCGAAGATGTTGTTGCCAAAAAAATCCACCCCTCAACTGTTGTTGGCAACTGGAGGGCACGTGCTTCTAGTAAGAGATTATTCTGCCAAGCACCGGTACACCAATACAATAGTCACCCCAGGGCACGCACCAGTGCACGTATTTCTGTAAAATATCGCTTTCCTCTCTGAAAGAGCCGTTTGAGCGAAGGAAGCATGCATGGCGGAGGTCGGGAGCTGGCTGCTGCTTGGCTGTGCTCCCTCTGCCGGTGCTGGGGCAGGGGATGGGACCGGGATGTTTGAGAGCTTTCCCACCAGGGATGACTTATTAAAATCAAGGTCTGAAATGTGGAGTGCAAGGTATTCCTCTTCTTCAACACAATTAGCAGTTAGAGTAGTGGGAAAAAACATCCACTCAGCAAGTTTAAGAAGCAGCTCAATGCAAGGAGTCATTCGCAGTGAACACTTTAGCCTGAGTATGTATCTTACGCAAAGTAAGAGCAGCATGCTCTCCATTAAAAAAAACCCACGTTATAATACCACAGAATGACTGTTCTGAACAGAAACATTCAGTGCATACAAGGGGAAAACTCCTGCTCCCATCGCTCGCTTCAGTCTGAACACACACCGCGCCCTACGCAGAGCACAGTCGGACTGAGCGAGCGGTGGACTGAAAATTCAGCAGCAGCCCAACCAACGACATGTGGCACCCCCTAAATAAATACGGGGCACCCTCTGGAAAAGCTGCGCTTCCCGCCGTACCCTGCACAGGTCCCTCCGCAACACTTAACAGATTATCCTCCTGTTCTTAGCAACCCACCGCTGGTTTGGGTTCCTGCTGTTTAATCCCAATTTGAAGAATCCTGTAATGCCCCCCCCATCAAACACCACGAACAACAGCCGAAGGCAGAGTCGCCTTCCCAGACTTATCACACCAAATATATCCTCAATAAGGCAAATGTGCGAGTGGTGGTTCCTCGTTTATTTACTAGCAGGTTTTGGCCACCACTCGGGTATACTTGCAGTGAGCTTCACTTTATCACCCGCTATATTTAGGCAGAGTGGTTCATTTATATTAGCTAACCTCAGCAAAGCTATACCAAGTTCACCTCCTCCAGCCCGGAACTTGCCGGCTGACTTTCCCGATTCGGTTAAGATCTCGGCACCCTCAGGAATGCTGTCCTTGGGAAGAGGAGCTGAAAAGTGGACCGGCAGCAGACGTTTGCGGATGACACCCATGTGGTGGGTCCTGGCTGTCAACTCCTGTCCAATGTAACAGCCTTTGGTAAAGCTGATGCCATTCATGTAGGCCAGGTTTGATTCCAGCGGGAGGGATACTCCAGGAGGGAGATCCTTCACACCTTCGGGAATTCCTAGGAAAAAAGTAAAACAAACGGGTAAATGGGGTGAGATCTCCAGTATTTAAGATTTCTGGAATATGCCTCTGCTGTGAGTCATAAAACCGAGAGAACCTGTAAGAAGCAGTGTGAAATAATGAACTTCCCAGTACTCCGGTTTGGGCCTCAGGGAAATCATTAGCTATAAATGATGTTTACTCTTAAGTGTAAACAGAGAACTGCACTGAACCTAATTTCATGAAGCTTACAGCACTTCACAACTCTACCGGTAGAAGTTCAAAGCACCAGAACGATGCAGACTCCCATAAAAAGGCATCAATGTACATAAAACGCCAAAATCTTCTCACTCACACCCCACAAATAGACTTTAATGTCAATAAGAGTTATTTTCTTCAAAGCTAAAGAACGTAAGTTGGCCAACTGTCTTTGTTAAAGCCCAAATGCTGAATGTCTGTATAAGTAGTTGTTCTTTTTGTGACCAATGACACAAAATTAGCATTTTTTTGAAGCAGAGCGTTGCACCCAGCTTTCTGCAGCGGCACACAGCAAGAGGAGTGCTGGTGTTTCAGGGAGGTGGCACACCACCGCCCTGGTCCAGCCCAGTCTGACCCATTAACAGCTTGCTCTTCTGAACCAGATGGACTCAGGTCATTGTTTACAAGCAGAGGACCATCATCTTTCAGGCTGCCAATTAATTTAATCCACTATCTGTGTGGAGACAGTAAAATCAATGGGAGTTCTGCGCAGGACTGAGATCCCTCTCGGGTCAAACGTCCGCCCCTTGGCCTCTGAGTTAACTCTGAGAATCCAGTCAGACATTTTCAGGAAAGTAAATTAGGGTGTTTCCTTTTCCTTCCTTAGCAACAAGGAAAACACACAGACTGTGCGTAATCCCAGAATAATCAAAATGACTCAAACCACAGAAGTTTCCCTCTAAGAAAATGAATAATCCTGGTTTTCTTTTGCTGTTAGCGTTCCTGACCCACTGCCCCATAATCTTAGTAATAGGAAACTGTGCCCAAATATTGATTCTGCCACCAGACAGAATTATAACTACCAGATCACTTTTATCCTCAAAGCAGCGAATAATATCTGTACTTTTTAACAAGTTAAACACGTTGAGATATACCAATGCAGCTTTTATGATTTATTCCTCTTAGATCAGCATATGGACTCTGATAATAAGATGAAACTGTGATAATACATAAATAAATAAATTTCCCAAAATCCGGTGACACAGAGCGCAATACAAGACTTGGCTTTACCTTTTTTATACCTGTGCCTGTGGTAATCCTCAATGTTTCCAATATGACTCCCAGGGATAATCTCTGATAGATTTGCTCCTTTCTTTGTAATCAGTCTCCAGCCCATGACTTCTGTTCTGGGGTCAGGAGTTAAAATCAGAGCCTGGTCTGCGCATTTAGCGAGGGAACTGGCAATGTCTCCAGCCTGCTCCCCGGGGACGACAGCCCACAAAGAGAGGTCAAGGCAAGGGGCGATGTTTACTTTCCTCCGGATCTTGTACAGTTTCAGATGTTTTTGTATGGCGTCCAGCACGCCGCTGTCACACTCCAGCAGGATATGCGGCTCTTCTTCTGGACTCTCGTGAAGCCTAAAAAAGTAACACCTACAAGGTCAGAAAAACAAACCCCCACAGCAGCGGAAGCCAACACGCTTTATCTTGATCCTGGTGCAAATCCAGAGATCTGGGGATCACACAAAAGCAGCACTCAGCTCCCTGTAGCAAAACACTTGAACTTTTTCAGCCATCTGTTCCACTCTTTTCTAGCAAATGCTGCCCTCGCCTCTCCTGGGGACAAACACGGGTCTGGCCTTAGTTTTCTGTACCAGTCACGCTTACCTAAAGCGAGGTGACAAAAAAAACAGGAGGAGAAGCTTCGTTCAGCTGTGCCTTCCATTAGTTACCACACTGTTAACCTGACCCGACAGTTTGCACCAGCCCGATTTTTCACTGACTGACACCTGTGTCAGGTGGCTATACGGTGTAAATATTATATGCCAATAATAATTGACATAATAATTGACACTGCGTGCTGCCGTGTCAGTGACTATAGCACCCGTGAGACAGCGCAAACCGCTTGTTTCGGATACGGCCCAAGTACACCCACAGACACCTGGGGCCTGCCCCGAGGGCTGCTTTAAAAATATTAACATCATTACGCTTTCTGCTGGGCTAACTCACAGACACCGCAGCCAGTGATGAAAAATATACCGAGTAACCGCTTTTTTGCGCATTAATGTGTAAAGATAAGCCGGAAGTGCCTTAGAGACCGGTGTGTGACACGGCCTCTGACAGGGACGACCTGCGAGCACGGAAAAGCCCGCCAAGGCCGCGCGCCCCCGTTTCCATAGCAACAGGACGCCCCGCCACC
>NW_009203888.1:0-21577 GCF_000690835.1 Fulmarus glacialis
AGCCTTCTCTTCTCCAAGCTGAACAAGCCCAGTCACCTCAGCCCCTCCTCACAAGTCTTGCCCTCGAGACCTTTCACCACCTTGGTCGCCCTCCTCCAGACACACTCTAACAGTTTGATGTCCTTCTTATATTGAGGTGCCCAAAACTGCACACAGTACTTGAGGTGGGGCCACACCAGTGCAGTGTAGAGTGGGACAATAACCTCCCTCGACCAGCTAGCGATGCTGTGCTTGATGCACCCCAGGACACGGTTGGCCTTTTTGGCTGCCAGGGCACACTGTTGACTCATATTCAACTTGCAATCAACTCAGACCCCCAGATCTCTTTCCGTGGGGCTGCTCTCCAGCCTCTCATCCCCTAATTGTACGTATAACCAGGATTACCCTGTCCCAGGTGGAGAATCCAGCACTTGCTCTTGTTAAATTTCATAAGGTTGGTGATTGCCCAGCTCTCTGGTCTATCCAGATCTCGCTGTAAGGCCTCTCTACCCTCAGGGGAGTCCACCTAGTTTAGCATCATTGGGAAACTTACTTAATGTGCATTCAAATCCTGCATCCAGATCATTTATAAAAACATTAAAGAGCACTGGCCCTAAAACCGAGCCCTGGGGAACCCCACTGGTGACTGGCCACCAGCCTGATGTAACCCCATTTACTATAACTCTTTGAGCCCCACCCGTCAGCCAATTGTTCACCCAGCATGTTATGGACTTCTCTAGCTGTGTGCTGGACATTTTGTCCAGAAGGATACTGTGAGAGACGGTATGAAAAACTTTGCTAAAATCCAAAACAACCACATCTACTGGCTTCCCTTGGTCAACTAGATGGGTGACCTTGTCATAAAAGGAAATTAAGTTACTTTAAGCAGGACTTTCCCCTCGTGAACCCATGCTGGCTATGACCGCAATGACTGCATTGTCTCTCATTATTGAAATGTTTTTCAATAACTCCCAGAATAATCTCCTCCATAATTTTACCAGGCTCTGAAATAAGACTGACAGACCTGTAATTACGGGGGTCTCCCTTCTTACCCTTCTTGAAAATTGGGACAACATTTGCCAGCTTCCATTCGACCTCTCCAGACTCCCAAGACCATCGAAAAATAATGGAGAGAGGTCCCACAATAACATCAGCCACCTCTTTCAGTACCTTGGGATGAATCACATCGGGCGCCATAGACTCGTGCGCATCCAGCTGGAGCAGCACATCTCAAACAAGTTCAGAGTCTGCTGGGAGTTTATCATCCCACCAGTCATGGTTTTCCAGCACAGGGCTCCAGGGTTCCCAGGGCCCATCATCGGTGCTAAAGACAGAGGCGAAGAAGGCATTAAATGTCTCTGCTTTGTCTATGTCCCTATTTGTGACATGATCAATGTTACCCCTGATCCTCCTTTTGCTGTTAACATATTTTAAAAAGCCCTTTTTGTTTTCCTTCACAGTGCTGGCCAGCTTGAACTCTAATCGAGCTTTGGCCACATGCATTTTCTCTCTGTAGTGGCGAACAGAATCTCTGTAGTCCTCCCGTGTTGCCTGTCCTTGCTTCCAAAGTCCGTACACTTTCCTTTTCCACCTAAGTCCTAGAAGAAGATCCCTGCTCAATACTTTCCTCAAAAAAGCCCAAACAACCTGGTTTCCTTTATTTTCTTACACAATGTGTTTGTTCTGAAGTTCCTAAACATGGCAACAAGTCAGTTAGGGAATGCTTATCCTTTCAATATTAAAACCAGTAGGTCTTAATATGATGGCTGTAAAATTAAATCACAGTTGATAATAAAATGTGTATAATTCATTAGTAAAGAAAAACGATGTCCTTGCAAAGGTCGGCATTCATAAAAATTATTTGTGTGTGAATTAATGGAATATTGGCTCAACAAATGCTTTGTGATGCAATGCTGTGACTTCAGGCTACAATACTATGTCAAAGGCAATTTTTCAAAGTCATGCTGTAGCTCATAGTTTATATTTAATAAATGTATCTAAGCAAGATAACTAATTAATATTCTTGGAATTAGCTGAGAGATGAGACTACTGAGATTTTAACCACAAATGCAGGAGAATAAATTATTCAGAAGATATAAATATATTTTTATAAATTTGTTCTCCAAACAATTTTTAAAATTTTGAGGTCCTGATGAAATAAATTTAGATCAGCATCTCTAGTGTTAGAAAAATTCAGGTACCTATTAGTAATAAAAGGCTGGGAAAATTTGATTCCAGTATATTCCAAAACCTGAGAAACTAGGAAGTCAAGAAATAACTCATATTTTCTTTTTAAAAATATTGAGAACATAATGAAATCTTCATTATTTTGAGAAATTTGCCAAATCCAACCATGATTTCCAAAAAAGCCTATAATATTTAGTTCCTATCTCAGTTTCCCATGACACTTCCCATCTTTCTTCATTATTTCTCTTTGCTTCTTGCTCCAAGATAATCTCCCATTGCTCTAGTGCTCCTACTGTCATTTGACTATTTGTGTACCCTGGATTTTCCTTGTGTGTATTCATTTCCACTTTCTATAACTCTCCTCTATCTGCCACTGATCTATTGGGGGAAAAAATCATTGATTTATTCTTTGCAATCCCTGTAAAGAGATGATGCAATATTACTGTTACATAGAGTGGTTCTCTAATTATCTTTATTTTCTGGAGTTCTGCTGACATCTCTCTAAATTCTATACTACAACACAGATTTTCACTGGTTTAAGTATGGATGAAATGCCCCAGACATCCTCTTTACTTAGAAAAATAGAAACTGAGAATCTGTGGAGGAGCAGAAAATACTCTGGGCTTTTTCCAAACTAGAATGCAAAAAGGACTTGGGAAGCAGAGGTGATAACAGGTTTATTACTAATATATATACATGTATGTGTATATGTGTGTGTGTGTGTGTATGCATTGCCTATTCCATTTCTAGAGCGACTCTGCTCTGAAACTAACGTAGCAGCTATGGAAGATTTTACTGCAAGGGACTACTTGAGGAAAGGGGCCTTCTTTTGTCTTTCAGTTCTAAAGGGACTCACAAGCACATCTTCCATCTGCGAGGGTCGAACGCTAATGGAGGTTTTGGTCTTTCAGGCAATGTATTTTTAAGGGTCACTCTCTACCCTTCTTTAAAAATTGCTAAGAAGTCCACAGTTCCTTTACAGCAGTGAGCCTTCCTGAGTTCGCTGGATTTTTTTTCCCCAAAACATAAGACAAATTTGAAAATGCACACAGATGCAAAGGAGCAACGTTAACTTACTTGGAGAAACAGAGTATCACTTAGAGGCAATCTCCTTTGAATGGTTCACCAGCACACTTCTGTCTTTTGACTTAAGCCAAAGCTTCATTATAAATAAATAGAAAGAAAAAGTGGTGCCTATAAAGAGATTCCTGAGGGCAAGCAAATGGAAAAACTAAAGAAATCTCAAAAATCCCTATGACGACTAAACTGGAAATAATTATATATTTTGGTAATCACTTAAAGCTTCACACATCAGCCAACCTTTCAGCCTGCATCGAGCAGTAAGCAGGCAGGCACTCAGCAATCCCGACTCTGAATAATCATACAGTGGGAAATAAACTTGGGACTACAATGTGATACTTTGCTAGGAATTGGATGGTGACAAATGATGATGATCAACCAGAAGATAAACAATAACAAGCAGGCTTAATGACAGCATTGCGAGATTCATCAGCACCAATGCATTCATTGCCCGCTGGCACAGCCCCCTGAATCTGTTGGTTTTCTTGTGCCAAATTGGAATTCCCTCCAAAATTACTTTTTCCTCTCAGTCATCTTTATTATCCATTTTACTGTCCAAAAAGTAAATTTTTTAGTTCATCACCAAAAAAGAGCCATTCAGTTTTAACTTACTTTAGGTGGAGATAGATAGATACATAGATAGACACATTTTTTAAAGGTCTGTTATATTTCCTTCTGTTAAAAAACCATACATATACAAAGCATGTGAAAAAGAACGAAGGGCGGATTAATAAATATATTTGATATTGAAATCTTTACTCTAAAAATGGCCAGGATCTGGTGTCAATCAGAGGCAAAAGTGGTGCTGTGTTCATGTAATTGCAGTTGGCTAGCAGCTTGGTCTGATGGGCTGAGATGCTTTGTTTGGAAGGAAGATCAAGGACTCAAGAGTGAAAAGATGCAGATGGGTGAAAGAGCTCGGAAACAGCATACATATGGTGATGTAGGGAGAACTGATGTATTAGTGCTTTTGGGCTCCATTTGGACTCCTAATCATCCTTCAGTTGAGTTCACTGGCTCCATCAAATTGGTAAGTAAAAAATCACCAGCTACAAATGAGAGGATTATTACAAAACATAGATAAAGCTGAAAATTGCTGGCTATAAACATGCATACATCACTGCTTTATGCTTTGCAACATATGCTTGTAAAACTAAAATTATTATAAAGCTATCTACAGTAAATACATAAAAAGGGTATGTGGAGAAGGAAAGAAATCAAACATAAAAAATCCTTTACAGCTTTGGAGATTGGGTAAGCATCTAGCAAATCAGCTTTTTAGCTAAATTTCTTGGTAAGGCCTGCATTAATTATTTTGCACAGAATCTCAAATCATTTGAAAGGAGTTTAGTTCTTGAAATGTCTGTCAACCTCAATCTAAATCCATGGAATCTCACTAAATTAATGATGCTGATCACAGCAGGGAATCTAAACTCCCTTTCTCTGTTGCTACTTGTAACTGCTGTTCTTATGTTTTTCTTCCCCTGGAATATATAAGAGCCTTAGATCACTGTGACATTTGGATTGACGCTGTCGTGGTTTAACCCCAGCCGGCAACTAAGCACCACCCAGCCACTCGCTCACTCCCCCCCGGTGGGATGGGGGAGAGAATCGGAAGGGTAAAAGTGAGAAAACTCATGGGTTGAGATAAAGACAGTTTAATAGGGAAAGCAAAACCCGTGCCCACAAGCAAAGCAAAACAAGGAATTCATCCACTGCTTCCCATCGGCAGGCAGGTGTTCAGCCATCTCCAGGAAAGCAGGGCTCCATCACGCGTGACGGTGACTTGGGAAGACAAACACTATCACTCCCAACGTCCCCCCCTTCCTTCTTCTTCCCCCAGCTTTAGATACTGAGCATAACATCATATGGTATGGAATACCCCTTTGGTCAATTTGGGTCAGCTGTCCTGGCTGTGCTCCCTCCCAGCTTCTTGTGCACCTGGCCGAGCATGGGAAGCTGAAAAGTCCTTGACTAGCATAAACACTACTTAGCAACAACTAAACCATCAGTGTGTTACCAACATTATTCTCATACTAAATCCAAAACACAGCACTATCCCAGCTACTAGGAAGAAAATTAACTCTATCCCAGCTGAAACCAGGACAGTCCCTAACATCCTGGATGTCAGCACTGATTGGGTTTGGTTGATTTTTGTGATTACTGGGGAAAAGAATAATTTCAGGGTTCTCATCTATCTAGTGAATTCCTCATAAAACACCTGAATTTTCCTAATGCAAGTTTCACAGTATTTCATTGCATGGTGCACCAGACGGAGTGAATTGCACGTATGAACAAGAAGTCCTTCATTTTCTTAGTTCTTCAAGAGAAGCTTGGTTCACATTTACAGCAGAAAGCCTGGATTATTTTTCTTATTTCTTTTCCTCTGGGGAACATCTATTTGGTATGCTGTGTGCATTGTGGAAGCTGTTTGGTACTCAGGAAATAAAATCAAGTTACTCGAAATGGCTGATGCTCTCTTTTTTTAAGCACAAGGTGGCCATCTGTGTCCTTAAGCCAAAACATATTTATAAAAAGGTCTTCTTGTATCTGTTTAAATTTTGAGGTTGCTCCTGAGAAATGATACCAAATGAATTCAAAATGAACTCATCAGAACAAAAATAATTCAGAGTAAATCAACTCCTTTCTGTCCCTCTCTCTCTCTCAAATAAGAGCATACTGACTTTGGTGTAAGTGCAAATCATATATCCTGTCTATAATCACAGGGTATTAAATACTTTTAACAAGTATTTAATTCACAGAGTAGTATGTTCTAATACAAGAAAAATTAATATGGAACTAAAAGAAACCCAAACATGATACTACACTTTAAAAAAGTATATTTCCCTGCCATAACTTTTTGAAGCCAAGAATGGAGAAGATTAGAACATTTTCATTAAAGTAACAACTACCTCATGTTTAATTTTGGGCACAAAAAGTCATGAATCACATTTAAAAACAATGTTTCTGCAGCTTTCACTGTTGTTAATACAATTAATGAATGCACCTTAGTATGTAATGTAATAAACAAAGAAAAGCAGAAGGGTATGAAGTAAAAGAATATTTGATATGAAGATACTTATTTAGTGTCAGGTAGCACCCTAGATTTGAATAAATGGCCTGAGAATTAGAAAACTATTAAACAAACAATAGTTACTGAACAAATAGGTTTAATCTATGGGAAAGACTAAAAAGAAGTTTTGCCAGTACATAAGTTCTATGCAGGACTTGTCCATCCAACACCCCCCCCCCAACTCAAATATAATGCCATACCAAAAATTTGATGAATCCAAGACCATGCTGCCAGTATGCAGCTACCACAGTGAGAATTGTCCTAGATGCATTCCTTGAGGCATTTTGTTCCCTTCATTTTTGCTACTTTATACATCTTCCTGTACTATAAAAATTGCATTTTTTTCAGGTTGTTTCTCAAGAAGATTGCAACAGACCGAACATGGATTACTAAAACTTGGCTTCATAGGGTACTTTTGTGACATTTATACTTAAAGAACCAGAAGAGACTCAGCAGATCAGGACTGGAATTAAAAAAGGAAGATGTTTTTATGACAAAAAACATAGGATCATAGGATAATTCAGGCTGGAAGAGACCTCAGTAGGTCATCTAATTCAACTTCCAGCTCAAAGCAGGGTCAGCTATGAGGTTAGACCAGATTTCTCACTGTTTTATCCAGTCAAGCCTTGAAATCCCCCAAGGGTGGAGGTTGCACGACCTTTCTGGACAACATGTTTCAGTGTTCTCACAGTCCACAGAGTGAAAATTTCTCCTTATATTCACTCCAAACATCTCATTTTAATTTATGCAGACTGTCTGTCATCCTTCCACTATGCACTTCCATGTACATCCTAGCTTCATCTTATTGATAACATCAAATACAATTCCCTTTGACAAAAAAAAAAATCTAATAATAGCATACAAACGTACAACTCTCTGCTACTACTTTGTGACTTTTATAAGGATGGGGAAAGACTCTTAAGATCTGCGATCCTGAGATACAGAAGAGTGCTGTAACATTACACAAGAAATGAATAGTAAAGAATACTGGAATAATAACAATGGACTGATTAAATGCATCAAGTTATAGGTTAACAGAAAAATCTCAATTATAAGCTGAAGTCTCTTCAGCTGGAAAACTGAGGGCAAGAAAGAAGTAGGTGTATTAACTTATCTGCAGATGATTATGAGTTATAAATGTGATATGGCTGAGAAAAAGGTCAATATACTTCTGGAATGCTTGAGACAAAGTACAGATAGGAGAATACAAGTGATGTTGTACAACAACATCAGCAAGACCTTATGTGGAAGGCTGTGTACACCTGTGATTACCGCAGTCAAAAAAGATCAACTCAACCTGGAACAGATACGTTAAGTGCTATTAGGGTAGCTGAGAAATGGAGAGCCTGAAAAGAAATACAATTGCACTTGGGGGGGGAGGGGGGGGGAAGAAAAAAAAAGCGTAACCTAAATGGACAGTAAGAAAATTTTATTTGAGGGACATACCCAGTAGGTATAACACAGTTGTAAATGGTGAAGCAAGAGACTGGAGCAAGCCATCCAGT
Organism: Fulmarus glacialis; assembly: GCF_000690835.1. Lineage (NCBI taxonomy): Eukaryota > Metazoa > Chordata > Aves > Procellariiformes > Procellariidae > Fulmarus > Fulmarus glacialis. Next base: position 7,825 of record NW_009203888.1, read on the forward strand.
TTTAGAAGAGCTCTCCAAATAATAATAGAGAAAAGACAGGTGTGTTTTTAGAGCTATGATAAACTTTTGCATGAGATTGAATAAGCTAATAGGAGAGGACTAGATTTACTGTTCAGAAGGTCATATTTTAGGGGAGCATAAGACAGGAAATAATGTATGTAATGTACTATTGATATGTTTCAAGACTTGATATACCAAAAAAACACCAAACCATACAACAAATGAGGTTTTATAGATGGCTAAGATAGGCTCTCCAAGAATTAATGGCAAACAAGGATTTCTTTTCATAATCAGTGCATGTTGAAAAATATTAATGGGAACCTGTTTCCTTTCAGAAGCTAAAAAATACGTTGCTGATTCTGTTAGTTTCTTGGAGAACTGCAGTAGTACTGTATAAAGAATCTTCATGAGGCAACACCATGTACTCTGCTGTGAGATGATTGTGAGTTCTGAATTACTTCTTCCTGGCCATTTTCCTTGAAGCTAAAAGATGTATGTTTTCATACTCAAAGATCAACCTTTATTAGAAACATAAACTGAAGTAGTTAATTTTTTAAATAGAGAAAACTCACAGAAATTAAGGCAGAATAGACACAGTGATAAGGCAGAAGAAAAAAAAAATGGTCTTATTAACTAACTTCCACACACACACACTCTGTCCTTGTAAAAGAGAAATCCTCTTTCCTGAAAGTGATTTTTTGAGGCTTTATGAGTTGCAGAAAGCTCTGTATCAGATTCTTAGGAAGTCTCTCACCTGACTTCAGGTATGCTTCCCACTCTGTTCTCTCCCTTAGAAAATGCAGGAGCTACCACTCCTTGTTCAGAAGCTCTCTTTTTCCCTATTTGCCACTCATTGATCTGAAATTTTTTCTTCCAGCTGAGCTCTCCTACCTCTGAGGGAAGAAGTAATCTTTCCCAAAAAAATTCTATTCTTCTTTTTTAAAAGGAACATAACATACAAACAGAAGTAAATAAAACAAGTACTGTCCATCACAACCACACTTACATACAGATCTGTTTAAAATATTCCCCATATTGCAAAACTGAGTGGATGAAACTAGGTAAATATCTTCCCTAAGTGCAGGGCTTAATGCAGAAATTTTCAGACACAATCTAACCATGCTTCAAGTATATCCATACAGCAAGATGACTAACTCTGGGTTGTTTGTTTGTTTTTTTTTTAAAGAATGTTTCAATTCTTCTTTTTCATCATTCAAAACAGAAATGACAAGTTCTGCTGAAAATAATATTTGCTAGCTGCAGATGCCAAAAGATTTTTTATTCTAGAAAACTAGATATTGTTTTAGTAAAGCTCATAGGTAGCAATAAAGTATTTGCAGTTTTAAAGATTTTTAACAGTCCCAGTTGTCAGCTGAAGCTTTTCTTCTACAGGTTTGGAAATGAAAGGATTTAAGTTTCTCTCTCTTTGTAGATCTTAAAACAAATGCAATATTCAGGAGTTAAAAAAAAAAAAAAAGAAAATGTAGTAAAACCCTTTGTTCCTTCCTCTATTTTTTTAGCTTTCATTCAGCATTGCCATATTATTCTGAGGATCAAAACTCTTCTTTTTTTTTTCCTCTGTTGCCAAAGGAGGAGCATCTTTTTCTTGTTACTTTCATGATCCTTGGTCAAGACACCACTGAACTTCAGGGTCTTGACATTCTAGTCATATAAGCTGTAGATGTTCAACTAAATCCTGTTAAGGAGTAACTTTGATTTGGTAATAAGAATGGAATTATAAAACAAAAGGTGGGTAGATGCCATCTTTCACTAAGAGCAGATCTGATTGCAGAGATTATTGAATTTTTTCAAATTCCACTGACTTCCATTTAGAGTACTTGGCAGGTTTCTTGTTTGTCTAAGTGGTAGAGTTTGTCAGTAAGGGAAATAACTCCAGTTGCCTCACTACTATAAAACATATTAGCTTTTACACAATTAAAGAAAAATTGTCATGATTGACAAACAATTAGAGAATAATTATGATTTCATTTCTCTTCAAAGAATTATTGCTATATATTATTATTCTATTGCTTCACTCTTCTGCATTATGACAAAAGACTAAGTGACAGCACAGCAGCAATGAGAAATCCCTGAGCAGTTGGAAATGTGAAATAAAGTAACCTCTCATGATTTTCTCAGCCCTAAGAACAATGCCTATTGCTACTCCTCATACACACTGCACTTTTTAACAGGGTATGTGAATACTTTTGTAAGTTTGCATTTACTTACTACCTGTTTAGATAAGGTAGATCAACCATGCACTTTTCAAGCTGATGGTTTTTGATACTGTGTGCAAATACTGTTCCCAATTATGTTAGCTACTGGTATTTATTTATTTGTTTGTTTATCTTTACATATGTTTTTGTTAATATTTCTTGAATCCAAAATTCATACATTCCACCAAATGGTAAGGAGTTAAAAAGTTGTTATTTTTCATTTACAGATCACCATTCTTCAAAGGAACTTGAAGTCATTTATAAATGATGCCAAATTAACTAAACTCATGACTGTAATGTTCCTCCCTTTGCAAAAGATTAAATTTTGGTATTGGTATCTTAAATGACTCACACAGCAGAGACTTAGAGTTAATGTTAAAATATAGAATACAGTGTAAGTAAATAGTTTCAACAACTTTTATCCATAAAGAATTACTGAAAATAAAAGAAAATGACACTGAATATACTACAATTTACAAATGACCTAAGTCTAATTTTCAGAGTGTTCTCCTGACAGAAATTATTTTAGAAAGGGATCAGTAAGAGGATGGAATACTGATTAAATTCATGAATAGCTGAAAATAAACAGAATTTTAATATTTTGGAAAATGTAAATTAAGTACAGTAAAAAAAAAACCCAGTTTTAGCTTATTGCAGCTAGCTTTGATAATATCATATTAAGACACATAATCATCATATTAAGACACTGCCTTTCTCCCCTCTTGTTACATACATCTATCAATTTGCTATACCTGCACCCATACTTTGTTACTGTAACATACTAGCCATGAATTAATACCTGGAGGCTTCAAAACATTTACCCAAACAAGCCACAAACAGGGGTACATTAGTATTAAAGATTTATTAAAATAAATGAATGTGGTTCATACTGTTAGTTAACAAGAACATTAAGTGCACCTTTTCTTCTACAACTTCAGACAACGACTTTGCAAATCTATGCATTGAACAGCTGTTACACTGAAATGCTGTATCACCAACACAGGACATATGGCAATCAGGTAAAAAAACTTTGTCTCTCAATCACAGCGGAAAACAGTGATTTGCATGGGATCACATTCGTGATGATTACCAACTGTAGCTGCAACTAGCAAATGTTATTTTACTGACCGTATACCACAGTTAATGGAAATCTTACATGAATGTGTCTTTGAAATGGGAAGTTCTTATTCCACAAATACATAGTTTGGTTGGACACTGCACTTTTGGCATTAACAACTTTATTTCAGTTAAAAAAAAAAAAAAAAGTTAAATTGCCCATCTTTGTATATACAAATGCATTGTGAAGAATTGAATTACAGGCACATTTTATTCAGGGAAGAAAAGAAGTTTTGTCTTTTAGTCAGCTTGAATTTGTGAGTGGGAGCCATGAACTCCTGTGCTGTCATCTCAGTATTGGTATGATATTGAACAGATAAATGAAATTATGCCTGTTTTCAGACTTCTAGTTAGAAAAATCAATCAATCTAGATTGTCTAAATTAAGGACAGTCCTCATTAAGGAATGGATTAGAATGGCACTTGGCATGTCTGGAAATGAGATTTCTAATATAGGGTTTAATTAGAAGTGTAATCTTTGCAATAAATTAAGAGAACTGGGTAAGATATTTACCATTCATATAAAATAATGTCCTTAAAAGACCAATGACTACAAAATAAAATTATTAAAAGTCAGAAAATGACAAAATTAAGATAGCACCCTTAAATCTGTCCCTTCTCTTATACACATTAGGATACAGTCTCCAGTAATGGAACCACACACTATTTTTCCACTGAATCCTTACTTTCATAAGTGTGTAAACTGGATAACACAAAACACCTGCCATCCATCATGTGTGGCTCCATAACTAATTTGCTGCTTGCTACCCAAAGACATCCTTAAATAAGAATTTTACTTACTTTCTTGATCAATTTTTTTTTCTCTTTTTTTCTATTGCTAAAAGCAAAAGTAAAAAAGATAACTGCATCCTTACATGCCCTGAGAGAGTTAAAATATATCAGTGTATGGTCATGTTAATTATTCCCATTTTCCTAGCTAAAATATAGGATTGTGGTTGGTTTTAATGTACTCCTAAATGTCATATGCTTAAATGTTAAAACAGCAATTCTCTTCCAGTGTAAAGAAGATGGGAAAATGCATTTTTGTAAATTACTTGCAATGTAGTTAGATTAAACTCTCCTTTATTCATGTAGTTAACCACCGTTTCAAGTATTTATTCTGGGACAAAGAGGCGCATACTGAGAAAAAAAAAAAAATAGGAGACAGTACAGGAAAGAAAGGAAACAAGCAAGTAGAAAAATTCTGTCTGGTGTATTATGGTTTGCCAGACTCTTCTCCCTGTTTCTTTTCTTAGAGACAGGCAGCTCTTACAGTTTTAGTTATGCAGCATACTATCTATTGCCTCTAAACAGTATAGATTACGCTTAGTTTTATCAGTGTTAGCATGATGTATCTGGCCTTAGGGTAAGCACCATGAAGATGAATGAGCAATGGGGATACTTTAAACCAAGTAAACATAAGCCTTTCTGCCTTCAAAGTCAATGTTTGCTTTGAATTGGCAGTTATTGACAGTTCCTTCTAAATGTATATATGCTCTAGAGAGTCTAGCAGAATCAGAATTAATAGGGTTAGTGCCGAATCATTTGGTGAAACTCTATTGCATATACACGCACATTCTACAAGTGACATGGAAATTACCTGGATACCTTTAAACTCCAGAAGCAGAGTCAAATTTCACTATTCTGTTTGTGGTGCTGTTGCTTCTAGACTTCATCATTATTTAAATTAATGTATTGAAACCTAGTTCAAATCAACTTGTAGTGCTGTTCCATTTAGAATATTACCACTATTTGAGCAAGGTAATTTAAATCTATTTTGATATCTTTATACTACACAGCAGTCAGAAAAATGACATAGTTTGAGGCCTGTATTATATAGAGGGGAGCAATAAACACTGGAGCACTAGGTCTGGCGATGGAGAAATGGAAGGAGAATCATTTTATCTTGACCTACAAAGTTTAGTTAGAAAGACCATGTGAATTTCAATGCATATGGTTCAAAAATGTTTTCTCTGACATGATATGAGATCTTTCTCTTATTTACAGGTTATTTATTGTCCTTTCCACCCTTTCAAATACAATACTCTTTAACAAAACCAAAACTATTTAAAACCAGGATGTTATTTTGATACAAAACATTGTTTAGTTTTGAAATATCTCAACTTTTCTAATGTTTCAAGTTTTCAAACATAATTATTCCATTAATTCATCAGTTTTTCACAAATAAACGATTGATGGAAACTAAAACCAAAATAGAAAAAACTGAAACTAAACTGCATTTTTTTTGTAAATTATGCTAAAAGAAAATAAAATTAAAAGAGTGGTTTAGTTTATTATGGTCCTACTTACTGATTTCCAAATAACTGTACTTATATTTAGAGCTCACTCAAAACAAGAACTTGGTTATTTGGTAATTTCTGTTTCAGGAAAGTAGAAAGTAAGATTTTTTTTAAGTGTGAGGTATGTGAATTAATAGCACGTAAGAAAGATCTCACAAGCATATTAGATCAAACACAGATATTTGAACACATAAGCAAATATAGCACATTTTCTATATTGGCTATTTTGGACTCAGGTTTAGTCAAAAAGTCTATAGCAGGCTTAAAATGATCTAGTGAATTCAAAAGGATTAATGAGAAGTTTTAATCCTAAGGGACTATGCAGTGTCCAGTGAAAAAGAGGTTTTGTTAGGAAATTCCAAACATTCTCAACTGTTCATCCATATATTATTGTAATAATATTTTATTTGTTAATACGCCTGTTATTTCTTACGAAGAGTTGTAAAAGACTCATTTAAGTAAAGCTTTCAAATATGTGGCTACAAGAGATTGCTCTGCCATTTTTAGGCAAAATAAGCCTGGCTTCTTTTTTCATGGTGAATTTTAGAAGACACAAGGTGAAACAGAAAAAAGAGACTGATGTGTCCTCCTTTGTGTTAAAAAGTAATGATAACGTTATACAAATTGTTTACATGACTTGTAGCAGATTATATTCTTCATTTTCTGCCTTGTTGAACCACTTGTCAAATAAGAATCATTTTAACAGAATGTTCTCTTTCTTCCTTAGCATGTATTGAACCTGCAACCAGGTTGCTCTCATTATAATGCCATTCAGCTAAAAAAGCTGCTTTGAAAATGGTTTCTTCTGCAGCAAGTTCTGCGTGTTTAGTGATGCACTAATATAGTGTCAAATACAACTGTTATGATTTTGCTGACATTTTATATACTCTTTATTTCTATGTAAAGAAGGAATAAAAGTAAAAGGACAAACTGTGAGACACTTTGAGACATTGCTTCAATGAAAGCAAGCCACTTTCAAAGAAATGAACTGAGGACAAAGGGGAAAGTGCAGAAGAAGGTGTGCCTCTGCAAATAGACAAAGCAGGCTTGACGATGCCCACAATTCTCTCCCCCATCTGTATCATTCTGCACCACTTCTCTTCCTTCCCCCATCAGAAAAGATGGAAAAAGAGACGCCTCCTTATTTTTGCCTCCTTCCTTCACTTGGAAGCTGTCAAAAGGAAATACATAACAACATGGACATGTTTTGCACATACAGACTCCCATAGATATATATAATCCAATGAAGCCATTTTTGAGTGGTTTGAGATTTTTTTTTTCTTCACATGGCTCTCAGAGGTAGACACAAAATTGTTAAAGAAAGGGTAGAAAAAACAAGCGTAAGGAGTATGTAGTGCAGAATCATTTGATTTTACGAGCCAGCCTCTTGACTGGCATATATTTAGGAGTTCATACATTTCGACTCAGATCAGATGTACAGGCAATGTATACCACTTGAATCCAGCCCACCAAACTAGCATGGTACTTTCCTGACTGCTGCAGGGAGGACCTTGATACCTGATGCAAAATCGCATCACAGACAAAATTTAACTTCATATCAGCCATGGCTCCCACTGAAGTTGGTCAATTTTTCTTTTCTTCTTGCTTGAGCTCCTATTTCCAGCCCTAAAACTCACAAATGGAACAACAGAAAGGATGTTTAGACATATGCAACCATCCTTTTTAACTCCGAAGTCATATGTTCAAGTGATTTACATGTGTTGTTCAAGTTACCCATTTCCTGGTGGTGTAGCATGGTAATGTCTGTAATGAAAAATGAATGTTGTGAAGAATTTTTCAAGAACACAAATGAAGGTAGCAAAGCCTGTCTCCAAGAAAGGCAACAAGATACCTATATGTTCCTCCTAACTTAGCTTTTTGTGTCTGTATCAGCACCGTTTGATTTTATAGCCATCCTGTTATTACCATCACTTTTGAAATGTATTCTGGACTCATTTGTGTCATACTGATCTAAATTTAGTGAGTGGAGTTCTCTGTAAACAAGGCCATTACTTTGGCTAGTGGTGCTTAGTGTTGTAAAGTAACCCTTATTAGAATGCTGGTTTTTTTATTCTCACTGGAGCTAGCAGAGTTGATCTGCCTGGTACAAAACCAAATACTGTAAGGAAAGGGAAACTGCACAAATTTAACTCTTCAGAGCCTAACGCTCTTAGGCAGATACTATAGAAAATACTTCTTGCCTGCCCCACCAAAGAAAGAAACTATGAAATCTATTATAAATAGGATGTAAGTTTTCACAAATTGTTTGAAGTAGACATCTTACTCCATGCTGATTCAAAACAGCAGAAAACCCTTCTCCACTTGCAATTTTCAATTTGCTTCAGCCACACAGAAACCCTGAACTACTTGCCCAAAGTCAATTTTGATAAGCAAGGCTTTACCTTTTTTAAGGTAAGCAAGAGAAACTTTTTTTCCTAAAGCTAGCTCCCTTGGCCCTTGATTTCAGACAATGCTTCAAGCTAGCCTCTTAGGTTAACTTCCCAAAAAGTGAAAGTGCAAGGTGAAGAAACAGTCTTTACAATTGGTCAGGGAAATACAGTACAGCTAGAGTTTTAAGCAAGCCAAAAGTCCTGCATATACAGGGTCGAATCCTGGTGTCCTCAAATGACTCCAAATTTTTCTTTGGCTTCACTGGGATACACAGTACAAACTCAGCTTTATTAAGAATTTGGAGAAGGCCCAAACACTTTTTTTAAACCAAAGGACTTCATAAACAGAACTTTTATCCTAGGCTGGCTATTTCAATAGGACTTATATGTATAAAGACTTTCTGTGCTGAAGATAGTCCCTAAATGTATAATCCCTGCTGAGCAAGGTGGTTAGGGGAAACTGCCACCCTGCCTGTAGTTCTCAGCAGGCATGCAATTTAAACACTGGGGAGTTTAGGTACTCTTTGTAACACAAAGAGCTCAGAAGTGCAAAGCCAGTGAATGTAACCTGTCTTCTGTTAATACTACACTTCGGTGTGCTTGAATTGCATTTTACTTTTCCTCTCTTGTTTTCCCTTCAGAAAATGGAGAAGTAAATCCCTGTAAATATAAGAAAGCCTATTTTTCATAGGCAAATAGACCCATGAATAATATATGGTTTGAAGTAAATTTCTGGAAATGCATCCTGCCAGAATTTGCCAGAATGCTTCAAAGTGAGGCAAAATAACTCTTTACATGCTGTTCAGAGCCATCTGCTAAAAAATAAGGTCTCTCTTTCTCAAAAATCACGTGTCTCTGTAGAGCTAATTGGAAATGATGAAATTGTGCTACCTAATGAAGAAGAAATTAACCAGAATTGTCATGGGGTATTTACCATGTTATCATTAGATAACACAGTAGTGTTGTTGCTACTAAATGTGGTTTTTCTACTGTTTTCAGTAAACATGTAGTCACTACACAGGTATTGTCAAATCCCATGTGTTACTTCTTTGGCTGGTAATCACTCTTATAACAAGGTTTTTGGTATTTGTTTCCTCTTTTATTAGCAGGGAAAGTACCCTGAAATATAGGATTCTAAAGTGAAATTACACTCATTCAGAATTATCTCTTTAATTTGTAATATAATTTACAATAAACCTTTTTAACCGCCTTTTCAATGGCTAAATAAAGCTCTTGTCCCACTACAGTTTCCTAGCCAGAATTGAATTATAACAACTATATTTCATTTTTTCACACTCTGCATTCAGAGTGTCCATTGATTTCAGACTCTCTGGACAATTTGAAGAGTAAAATCTATGTGTTTACTTAAGAATAGCTTTACATTTTCTTGGGTTAGATCAGCAGCAAAGGAATCAGCGAGAGCTGTTTGAGCCTGGAGTTTGCAAGTGAGATCTACCATTATCTCTTTTTGCCTATTACTAAAATATTTGTGTATCTTATGTATTATGTAAACAGCATGGGCAAGATACAAGGAATCAGAGTTAAGTTCCAGGATGCACAGCCTTCTGTGATAGGCATATTTGTACTCTGTGCAGTCAATGAGGAGTGCTTGCCGCCAAGGAATGGGCAGGCATATTGGTCAAGGAGATGCAAGATAAAGATGCTGTTGACCTTGAACTAATGAATGCTGTATGTCTTAATTCCTTATCCCTTTTCAGGTATTTGCAATGTGAAAACAGGATTAACTTCTGCTCGATTTCCCAGGTTCCCCGCTTGGAGATAGATACTAATATTCTTTCCTTCAAAGAACTGAGCAAGTGGACCTGTTTCTCCCCACTCCCTCTCCAACTATGACCAGACTAGGAAGAGGAAAAGGTTATTTTCTTTTTTATGCATTACATTAACAGACAGAACATTAACCGAGGAAATAGACAACTGGGCTTCTGCTTCAAAAGGTCAAACCACAATATACTACATTTGATGACACAACTCTCTGAGCAGCAAACACCTAGTAGTTAGGCTGTGCTGTTGTGTATCAAGAAATTTCTGATCATTCTTTTGGGAGTCTGGTTTTCTCTGTTTTTTAGTGTAAAGAGAGACTATAAAAGCAAGTATACCTTTGTAGCCTATCTGAAACAGAAGCAGCAGGTATTTAGCTAATTTCATCATCACAGTTCACAGCTGAGAAGCTTCAGAGTATGAGCACGAATGTAGGTTGTGGCTAAACTGATGGGCAATAACTTTCTTAAGCCACATCAATTGATGAATCTTGATCACCTGGCAAAACCCTCAACATCAGAAAAAAATCAAGATTCAACTTTTCCCTAAAAACTTGAGGCAGTTTAGATTTGTGGTTTACTTCTTCCAAACACTTCCAAATTTGAGCTCAGGTTTTCAGCAGCCCATTAGTTGCTACTCTGGGAGTAATTCATATTGTTATTTACATTGACACCAGCAACTGTTACTTTTCATTTCTTTTTGGAAGGAGATATATTTGTGTTGTTTGCCACTGTGCTAGATTTGAGAGCAGGCATATCATAAAACAGTGATGTGTTGATAGTTATGCTAGTGGCACAATTTACCATGCTGTAGAAAGCAGGAAAATTGCTAACCAAGCAGAAGGAGGTTTCTAACAAAGACTAACATAAACCAAATCAGTAATGTTTTTTTTCACAACTAAAGAGAAGATCTGTAAACTAAAATGAGTTCTTGTGTATTCCATATCCCATTATTAGAGGAATACTAGCTGAAGGTCTGCTTGGTTTAAAAGAATTGAAGACAATTAGCAATGTTGTCAAACAGTATAAGGCACCATGATCTTACTTGCACTTTTGGGTGCTTTTTTAATTAAGAAAGAATAAAATTACAGTTTGATTTCAGAAGAAATAGTCAAGAAAGCATGGATGGATGGATATCCAGCACAAATTTCAAACAGCAGCAACTGCAGAAAAAGTGGTCTGATGACAACTGGTGATTTACTGGAATCTTCAGAAGGTGCTGAGGTAGGGATGTTGTTGATGCATAACTGAGGGCTTTACTTCTGTTTTCTTCAAAAATTGACTAAAAATACAGGGTTTTAACATCTTTTATTCCAGGCTTTTCAAATGCTATTTTGGAAGTGAGAAATATTTCCATTTTCCTCCCAAAATTTAGAGGGAGGAAATTATTAGATATCAGTAGTAGTGATGTGTCATGAAATAATGGATAAAGAAATTAACATAAGAAACCACAAAATGTTATTAACTATATTCTATTTAGAGGAGTTAGACAAATCAGATGGCATTTGTCTCAGCAATAATATTAATAGCAATGTATGAGAAGTAATTGGTGGCAGTCATACAAAGAAAAAGATTAAGAGACAAATTTATGAAGACTGAAGGCAAAATCACTATTGAATCGGATGAATAGTTCCTTTCACTTGGGTTTCCAGAAAGAAAATAAGCGGGTCCATGGAACTTTTGAAATCAAAGAGAACATCAGTAATTGACTAGCACAGAATGTACTCAAGCTACTGCTAAGTATGTTAAATCCAGGGAAGTGAAGTGGGATTGCTTGGAAGTTGATGAAATAAACAAATGAAATATGATGTAGTTATTCTTGCAGAATGACAAGAGACAAATATTTGCATAGGAAAAAGAGCACTAAGATGCTGTCAAGGGGTACTAATGTGCCTTTTCAGTGGAAATAAAGTTTGGGATTTCAATGTAGATAAAAGGTAATACAGTTTGACCTAGACAGAGTCTCTTCAGGATGGTTAAACATTTATATACCACCATATTCTGAATAATGTCAGAGGAATAGAAGTAATTTCTTGTTTAGTTAAACCAAATGCTGTAATAAGCAAAAATGAGTCTACTTATTTTTTTAGCTTCGTTTCCTCCCCCCTCTCTATTTGAACGCCCTCAAAACATTCACTTTCATTTTTATGAATATTTGCATGCTGCGCTAAAGGACATATTAAACTTGGTTTATGCACAATTTGAAATACTTTCTAACACCACAAAATTATAACTGTGGAATTTACACTTCTACAATTTATTTCACAAAATCCTGTAATCAGTGGGAAATTGAAGTTATCAGTATAGGCAGATACCATTGGAATTAAGGAAGAACCTCGACTAATTTGTAGTAAGGTATTTTTATCCTTTGAATTAGCCACTAAAGAACTATTTGACCACACATGCATCTAGCCAACACATAGGACTGAGCAGAAAAAAAAAATAACTATGCAGAATGGGAAGAATCAACTTAGTATGCCATTTTCAGTACTAAGATCTAAAGTTTTCCTAATAATGTCAATAAACAGCAATCCAGAATTTATAAGAAATCTTTAAAAACTATCACACTGTTACCAAAAACATAACATTTATTAATAACACAGCAAGGGATTTCATGGAGACAAATCAAACATGCTCACATATTCTCTGCCATTTTTTTCCATTTTATTTTTAAATAAAGAGTTAGGATTAATGGCAAATCAAAAATCAAGCTTTAAATTGCAACCTGGATTTCAGGCCTGGACACGCTATTTAGATTGGGAAAATCACTTCTTCCTTACTTTTTTAATGACATTCTTTTCCCACCCCCCACAGCATACAAAGCCTATGCTGTATGCCTTGTAAGGGTCTTGGAAGACTGACTAATTCTTGGTTTTGGAACCAAGTATCATATCAGAGGAATGTTAGCATATTATGAAAGAGGCTACAAACGCAAGAGGAAGTGGCAGTCAGGGAAAGAAATTTTTCACAGAAGAGTTTCCATCATATTACTACAGAGGAATATTGTCATGGTTTAACCCCAGCAGGCAACTAAGCACCACACAGCCGCACGCTCACTCTCCCTGGTTGGGATGGGGAAGAGAATCAGAAGAGTAAAAGTGACATCATATGGTATGGAATATCCTTTTGGTCAGTTGGGGTCAGCTGTCCTGGCTGTGTCCCCTCCCAACTTCTTGCGCACCCCCAGCCTACTCGCTGAGGAGCAGAAAAGGCCTTGACTCTGTGTAAGCACTGCTCAGCAATAACTAAAACATCCCTCTGTTATCAACACTGTTTTCATTCACAAATCCAGAACATAGCCCCATACTAGCTTCTATGAAGAAAATTAACTCTATCACAGCCAAAACCAGCACAGATCTTGAGTTGGATACAAAAGTATGATAATAATACCATAATAGTCTTTGCCAAATAAAGAGAACAGCAATTTGAAAAAAGACATAATGAGAAGGACGTACTTATAGCATTGAGTTATATGAAGCTGGTTACCAAACTCAGATACTATCAGCATTCCAGCAAAACACGATGTAGTAAAAGCAGGCATTAGAAATAACAATGGGGCAAATGTGATTTTGTTTTCTTTCCCCTTAAAATGCCCTGAGAAAGAAGGTGAAATTAATGTCATTCATAAACCAAAAATTGTTTTTGGTTTTCTGTCCCTTTCTAAAGGGACTTAAGGAAGTTTCAAAGATCCTGATTGACAGAATCACTTTAATTTGATTAAACCTATTTTTTTGTATGAATTGAAAACTGTAAGAAATATTTAGAAAATTCTATAAAATGTATTCTCTTTGGAGGCTCAGAAAATATTATTGCACAAACATTACTTTTTTTCTCCCATATTCTATTAGGATGTTGTGACATACCCGTAATGCATACAATAGCCTACTGAAAACTCACAATATAAACACAGTATGAGTAAATACTTAATCAGCCTGACCTCGGTGCCAGGGAAGA
>NW_009203889.1:0-6930 GCF_000690835.1 Fulmarus glacialis
AGGCGCCGGTGGACCCTCGGCTCCAGCGCCTGGAGCACCTCCTCCCCCTCCTTCACTGACCTTGGTGTCTGCAGAGTTGTTTCTCTTACACATTCTCACTCCTTTCTCTTCTGACTGCTGCTGGTGTTGTGCAGGTGGTTTTTAGTTTGGGGTTTTTTTCCCTTAGATATGTTATCACAGAGGCCCTGCCACTGTCACTGATGGGCTCGGACTGGGCCAGCGGTGGGTCTGTCTTGGAGCCGGCTGGCATTGGCTGGGTTGGACATAGGGGAAGCTTCTAGCAGCCTCTCCCAGAAGCCACCCCTGTAGCCCCCCCCCCAAAACCTTGCCATGCAAACCAAATACATATAGATATAGTCTTTTTAAAATTTCTTTGTGTCTAAAAGTATACTCTTATAAAATGCCTTCAGCTGTGACTTCAAAATCTTACATGAATAATTCTCTCTCCAATAATTGGGGTTGCATTTCAGGGTTTTTACTCTCTGTCTTGCAGTGAGCGGCATTATAGCTACCAGAAACCTCGCGGGGCGGGGGGAAGCCGTGCCTTTGTATTAGCAGTGTTTTCCCTCCTTGGTGCCTTTTGCCAGTTCTTTCCACCTCACAAAAACAAAATGCATTTTCTTTGAATTATGGAGTTTCATCTCTCGTTGTTAAGTTTTGAGAAGTTCAGAGGTATAAAGCCACGTTTCAAACCATATGTTTTCTGTAAAATGTGTATTGCCTTTCAGTCAGAAAAGCCTCTCTTACTTCAGTCTTAGCAACAGCTAAGTATGAAGTGAGGTTAAATATACATGGTACTCTTGAGAGAATTAGGAAAAATGTTTAAATATTAATTTAAAGTCCAGTGTTTGGGAATTTAAGCTCATTCTTAAAACAGGAATCAGGACAGAGTTAAAAAATGTAGTGTTCGTTGCTTCGTTCTTACTTCTCAGAATGATAGGCTCCATTATTTACCTTAGTGTATAACAAGGGATTTAGAAAGTGAAAGGGTGTGGGAAATACATCTGCCTGTTGTAGGAGGCAGGCTGAAGCCTGTATGCTGCTTAGATCACTCTTTAAACTAGCATTCAGGATACTACATATTCAGTATGGATTTTTGCCTTTAAAATTGGAGTGAAATATTACACTTATTTTTAAGATAATGCAAAGGTTATTTATTAGAAGTGAGAGGGAGTTGTTTCTTAATAGAAATAGTAACAGAATAGCCATCTTACCTGCTTTTTAAGTTATGCAGCAAAATGCTACTACATCTACTTATTGATAGAAACAATGTAGTGTACCAAATGACCAGTAGTGAAAGTAATTTTGAAGAAAGGATTGACTGGATTTTTTTTTTCAAGATACACTTATCAGGATATTTCTTTTATCAAGCGTACTGTAATGGTCTGGAAATTCTTTAAAAGAGACCCTAATAAGAGCACAACTGCAAACTCTTCCATGGCAGCAGAAAGATAGGAAGTGTGGCAAGGATAATTTGACTAAACTATAAGCTTTTTATGGAGTCAAGCACAAGAGGACTATAGGTATAGGTAGGAAATGAAAAGTAAAATTAAATTACTAAGGATGATAAAGAAAGAGTAACACAAATGTATAGGACAAAATTAGAAAAGAAATGAAACTGAAATAAGCATCAGACTTTAAGAAATCTTTCTGTAAGTGCACTTACAATACTTACAGAATACCAAAGAAAAAGGTGGATTGTTATTCTGGGAATGTCAGAGGGAGCCAAGAAGTTTGGGTTGCATGGTGCCATTTTTGCATTATTTTTTGTTAGAAAGATCAATTGTGTTAACCTGACAGTCATCAATATAAATAATAAAAACCTGTAAGAACAGGTTAGAGTGTCTCAATGAATGAGAATCTTCAAAAGGCCGGTTCTGACAAACGTGACGCAAGGATACTTGCACGGATGGATGGAAACATCAGAGCTGTTACCACTTGTGAAGAGAAGATGAAGTCCCAGAGCACTAGAAGAGAGCTGATGGAGTCACGGTATTTTTAAAAGAGAAGAACGAACAAACTGAGTTTAAGAACTAATAGATTATCTTCCCTCTGAAGAAAGGGATAAATGAATTATGCCAAAGTATACGAAGGAAAACAGGAGCTGAGTAATAACCGATGCAGCACATAGGCAGGAATCACTATTCTGATAATGCAGGAAAGGGTTGCTGTATATCACAAGTGGAATGCCAGTTAACACTGCCATGTTATCAACTAAGAGGGATACCATCCTGAGAGATATAACCAGAAACATAGTGTGGCAGGCATGAAATTTGTCTGCTATGCTGCAAGAAAGATGAGGGCCAGTTCAGGCGAGTCTGGATGAGAATGAGAAGCATCAGCGCTCACAAAGTTTTTCTCTTCAGCCACCCCCATCTCGGTACTCTCCGTTTCACGATCGTGAGTTCAGCTCGACCAGCTCACTGGTCTTGTTGAAAGCAAATTTCTCTTTTGTTGGTTTGTTGCCAGTTTGTTTCCAACTGATCCAACTCCCTGCGCTGGCTGAAGGGAAGTGTCAGGAGCGGAGGGGCAGTGGGGCAGCCCAGCCTGCTCCCAGTGTGGTCATGGAACGTAGATGCAGGCTGTGTGGCACGTTTCATAAAATATGCTTTCATGCTTTTTTTACATCAACACTCACCTTCTGTTTATTTCTCTTTATTTTCAGTATAATGTTTGATTAATTGGATTTAATTTATGAAATAAATCATATTAAAATGATATAAATCAATCTCTGGGAAATTAGAGGTGGCTTTTTTTGAAAGGATTATACTAACTGAAGTCCTGTTAAAAGTCAATTTGAATGTTTTTTCAAAAAAAATTCTTTGGTCCAATCTCAATATAATTTGACAGAAATATTCTGTTATGTACCGCTTTTTTCTTTTTTTTTTTTTGTCTCTCTTTCTGAATGTAGCTCAGGGTAAGGTTGCCCAACTTCATGTCATGCAGTCTTTGAAAAACATAACAGCAGCAAAATTCTTTATGGTCCAGCCCTGGCAGGGCTAGTGCCCTGCTGCACCCAAAAGCAGAATAAGGTTTCTAGTCAGATACCAGTGGTTAATTAATGTTCAATAAGATCACCAGCGTGGTGATCTGTGCTAACAGATCTTTTTGATCTGTGCTAACAGTCCTTTTAATTTGAAACCTATTGCCTTCATTCCTCCCTGTGTAAGAGAGGGGAGATGGCATGTATTATAGTTTTAAAAATTTTCAAGTTCTTACTTATTCATCACGACTGACTTTGAGAATAAGTAAAGCGGTGCACCTTAATTCAGGAGAGTCAGGATTTGTTGACTTTGATCTTCTGAATGTCATGACCCCGCACTGTCTGTAACCCTATGCTCCAAGGTCCCCTTTTATGAACTTTTTAAAAAATTCAAGCAGACACCACTTCTTTTTTTTTTTTTTTTCCCCAGAAGATATTTAAAATTCAGCTCTGTAGCAGCCAGATAGCCATCTAAAACAGTAACCCCTAAGTTAAGTTCTAAGAATAATAACAGGGAAAATGCCACTGAAATACAGTTTATCAGTCTTTTAGGTTATATTTGATCTGGTGATGTCAACAGCAGGCTGCCCTCCCTCGGGAGTCAAGTTGCAAACACTCTCCTCAAGGGTAATTAAAGCTAAGCACACAATTACAACAGCCCAGATTTGTTCAGGCTTGCTGGTTGCCCACTGTCTCATAGCACCTAACATCACAAAAGCACCATGTTGAAATGAAAGGATTATTTATCTCTGAGTCTTGTGCTGTGTGTATGTTTAAATGCTGCAGAGGAGGTGAATTGTAACCTTGGGGACTAAGGTAAGCACCATGGCACTGATTAACAGTGGGAAGCCTTTATGGGACTACATGGTCTGTGGTTTATTACGCTTTTGCTTCGCTAAAATGATTCACGGTTGTGTGGTCATAGCAAAAACCTCGGCAGCTTCTGAATATTGTAAGGCACTGGTGAACGTGTAGTATCTGTTTTCCATTTGTAAATGGCCTAAAGAACTTTGGTCAGAAATGCAACTCTTGTGCTCTTTTCACTGCCAGGTTACAGTACCTTTAGTTGTACGTTTAGGTGAGAGAAGTGCTGAGTCTGGCTCCTGCTTTCTTGAGCAGAGTGAGGTCTCTGTGCTTTTTGTGTTTCCAGATACAGTGCAACAGGGCGCACTGGTAACTTGTAAAGCTTGAGAAACGGAGCTTTGACTTGTCCCTTGCTGTGACTTTTATGAGTGCAGGCTCTGAAAAGAAGGAGATGTAGTATGCTATCTGATTAGGAGAAAGTTTAAATGCTCCAGGAAATCCTATGAAGATGTTCTTGTTGCTTTAGTTAGGGGCAGCAGATAGAGCACCAGGAAGAATTAGAGAAGTTTGGGAAGGAGGAGCTTTTCCCTTCTGTAGTATTAACTAGGAAATTATGAAATAGTTCTTTTCTTCTTTAAAATACTTCTAAGCCATCTAGGAATTTCTTCAGTAAACCAGTCTTAGAAAAAGGATTATATCACTTGGACTTAACTGCCCACTGCCTTTGGGCTGCCCACACGTTTGACCTCTTTTGGACGGGTGCTTGTATGCTGCATGCCCTATGCCATGGCAGAGCAGTTAAATTCAGTGTGGAACGTAGGCTACATGGACACTGTTATGAACGTTTTTAAATCTGCCTTTCTTCCCTGTCTCATTGTTTTTTATTTCTAAACAGAAAGATAATCGTTCTTCTAAAAGCATGTAGCTAACTGTGGAAATGATAGCGACTAAGGGGAAGATTGTGACTGAAATTGTGACCTTTGGGATGGAAAGGGGGTGGACTGGATGTTCAAATCTCTTTTGAAATTTCTGAAAAATTGAAAAATTTCATTGGAAGGAAAACTAGATTTTATTCAGTAGAGATCCTTATTTCCATTGCAGATAGTTTCAATATTTAGGGAGCAATACCGATAGAAGAACTTAGAAAAAGAAAACAAGAAGCAACTTAGCTAACTGTATTTTCTAGAGGTGATTGTGTGATATGTGGGAAAAGCAAGCGAAGCATGAAATTCTCCGAGCTATGATGCCTTTTAAGAGAGTTGGAAATTGTCGAATGTGGTTAAGTGATGAGACACATCTGTGAGGATGCACATGGGTCTAGACCCCTGTTACCTTTGTGCAGAGAATTGCTGAGCTGGTGTGTTGGAGTATTGAAGTGGAATAAGGAGCAAGAAGCCAACTGCAGACATAAATCCCCCAAATGTAAAAGTTAAGGCATAATGGTTTTGACTGACTAATAACGAAACGGTGACCCAGCAGCATTCCCGGTGACAGATTTGTTTGGTTTTAGTGGATAGCAACTCAGTACCTCCTGAAAGAAAGTCTGTGTTGAGGCTCACTGAGGGTTAGATGTGCTCAGTGGTGACAGAATTCAGGATGAGGGTTGGATTTTGAGAAACATCAGGTTATATGAGAGGGGAGGCAATAACAGACTCTCTAAAAAGCTAACTGCAACCAAGTCCCATCCCCCAAATTATGAAACTTTTAAGGTAACGTAAATTGGGCTTTTTTGTTCCTCTTCCTTAGTAGGGAAGCTTCAGTTTGTAATGAAACATTGTGTTAAATCAGAATCCTGAACGGAGAGGGAATGGAGTGCAATGCTTCATCACAGGCTTGATGCCCGGCACCTAAGGATATGCATTGAGGAAAAAAACGGGGACGGGCATGGAAGTTGCACCATGCTCTGCACAAGATTGTGACTTCAGTAGGCGTGTGGTGATGTCGTGTTTTTAGTTAAGGGTGACAGCGGAAAAGCAAACAAACACCCTCTCTCACTGCGCCTTTGTGTTGGGAGAGTGGAAAAGGCAAGGGGGGGCCTGGTTTGAATAAATCAAGAAAAAGGATCCTAAGGATTTCAGAAAGATCTCCATTAGTGCAGATGGCAAGAGAATAGAGAGCTGAAAAAGACGCAGCTTTTTTTTCTGTCATACTTGGAAAACTTCAAAGCAAAAGCAACTCCAAAGCAGCATTTCCTAGATGCAGATAGGAACAGAGGAGAGGACAGAGCTGCTTGCTCGGGCTGTGGATACCAGAGGGAGAGGCTTGAGCAAGCCAGGAGATTCTGAGAAAAAGAAACTGGGATAGACTGCAAAGCTCCAGCTGACTTTAATGCAGGCAGGAGCATTGTATTTATTAGTAGCTGTCACTGTTTGATTAGAATAAAATCCAACTTAGTGAGCTTGATGGTGTTAAGCTATAACGTACCACTCTGCTTTCCAGTCAAACAAATTGTCTTGGTTGCTTTAGAAGTCTATAGAATTAGCTCTTCTAAGAAACTAATGAGAAATATTTCCATACTACCTATAGATAATAGCAAATTGCAGTTGTACTGCAGCCAGCATGTTTCTTCTAAATATAGTAAAGGATGTTCCTTAATTTATTTAATTGCTTAGACTTGACAAGGAGCCAGTGCTAACAAAGATGCTTTGATACTAGTATAGTACTTCTGGAGTTCATTTGGCTTGGGAATATAAATACTGCAAAAAAATGTGTAGAACAGTGTAGCACAATTGCTGCAAAATTTAGGCTGTGTGTTGTGCAGGTGCGCAAGGCCTTTCTGAGTGAACACAAGAGTGGCGGCTAAAGGAGCAAGAGGATAGGGGTGTGGGTCACGCATTCTGCAAATCCAGGGGGGGACAGGGCTCTTCTAAACGTTATGATCAGGCAGTTGTAACAGTTATTTAAGGAAAATGCATGATAATCTGTTCCACTTCTAATTATTGGACTTCTCTTCCCACTCCATCTGTTCTGGTATCTTCTATACAAAACCTACTGTTGTTATTGCAAACTATTAGAAATGCAGTACAACTGCAAGAAGAATGAGATTTTTCTTGATTAATGTTTTGATGTATTTGTCTCTAAAATACTGAATTTCCAGTTTCTTATTGTTATGCCTCTACCCTCCCCCGCCCCCCGCCAGGTGA
>NW_009203890.1:0-1366 GCF_000690835.1 Fulmarus glacialis
CTGCCTGTCCCCTGACACGTAGTGCCACCTCCTCTCTCACCTGCTGTAGGTGGGAGCAACAGCAGTTTCCCTTGAGCAAGACAGAAGCTCTAAAAAAATGAAATAATTCCAAATCAGAAAAGACTTTATCGTTTCTCCATAAAACAAATCATTTAAAATGTGGTTTCACTGCATTTCAGTTTCTGAAGTCTTATAGTCCCAGAGCATAACACCCCACTGAATGAAGACTTCTGGAGCAGAACATCTACATCTTCTCTTTCAAAGAACATTTCAACCTCTTTAAATGTTTCAGAAAATTCCATCAGCAAAATTTTGCCTTTAAACACCATGTTCCTGCAGGAATTTTTGGCTTCAGCAAAACTTTATTTAAAAAAAAAAAAAAAAATGAGTGGACGCCAGGTTATATGTCCTAATTGCCACCATGACAGAGCTTGATTAGCTCCAAATCCATCGTCTTTGCTTCCAGCTGAAAGCCAGAGAGCAACCCAGAGCAGCGAGGACAAAGCCTGTGCACCCCTGAGAAGGAGCATATCCACCATCCCAATCAGGCTCAAACCTCTCCTGCCATCACTGCTGGCTGGGCAGCCAGAGGTTCACCATTTCTATATTTAACCCATGTTGCACATTAGTCCTGGTGGCCCTGGAGTCCCAGCCCGGCCCATGGACCGCTCAGGACCTGCCCCGTGGCCATGCTCACCTCCTCTGCATCCGCTCATCCCCCAGGCACCCAGGAGGAGCACTGGCCCCAAAAAGGGCAAGGGACGGGCTGGTCCTGGTGCTCGCCATGGGACAAGACGCTGGCGCTGGGAAAGCCTGTTTTAGAGACCTGCTTTCCCCTAATTTTTCCTTTCGTGTCAGCACCCGCTGGCAGATGTCAGGAGACTGGCCTATGGACCATGATCTGCCCAGGTGCTGACGCCCAGTACCCCCGTGCATTAAAGATGGTTTCCCCAGGGTGCAGAGGACCACTGGAGAAAAGACTGGGCTGTCGGTCCCCAAGCATCCCCAGCCTTGGAGCAGGACAGGCACTGCTATGTCAAAGCATGGACTTCTGCACAGCCAAGGAAGCTGGTTTTGGGAGGTCCGATGTGGGGAGATAGCTGCCACCTCCTGGGGGTGCCCCAGGGGCAGCGAACCCCCTGCTCAAGCTCTGGCCCTCACCGGTGAGCCTGGCTCGTGCCTCAGGACAGAGACACTCGACGTGTCGCAGTGAGCTGCTCCGCCGCGGCGTGCCCAGACTGCCGGGCAGCTGCGGGAGCCCAGCTGCACCCACGGGGCCAGTGGGACGGAGGCATCTGCAGCACAGCCGGTCCCAGCTGGACCCCTTCGGGCAGGGCGTGTGCCCCGGCCTGGCCGGGAAGAGGCC
>NW_009203890.1:1394-1762 GCF_000690835.1 Fulmarus glacialis
GTGCCGGGGGGAGCTTCTGGAACTTGGTGTAGGAGCAGATTTACTGAAAACAATTTATTTAATATAAAAAATCATTTCTTAACGGCGTTTTGGCTGGCGTCAGCCGAGCGCTTACTCACCCGGGAATTCAAACAAAGGCAGGGCTGGCGCCCAGCCAGGGGGTCGGGCGCTGGGTGGTCGTGTCCATCGCGGCCTCGGACCCGCCTCTGGGTCACTTGCGGGCTTGTGGCATGATGTCTCCATTTATTTATTGGAAATGTTTGAACAGGAAATGCTAATGGTTTGGGTTTGTGGAGACAGCTGGAGGGGTCCGGCCAGAGCTGCTGGGAAGGGGAGGGTGCACTGGGATGGGGCAGCCCGGCGGGGAA
>NW_009203891.1:0-800 GCF_000690835.1 Fulmarus glacialis
CCCAACATGGGGACACCCGCACAGGGACGCTACATGGAGACACCCTGACATGGGGACACTCAACATGGGGACACCCTGATGAGGGGACACCCTGGGGTGGGGACACCCAACACAGGGTTTTCTTGGGGTGGGGACCACCCAATGTGGGGGCAGCCATGGGGACACCTTGATGTGGGGACACCCAACATGGGGACACCCGCAGAGGGACACTACATGGAGACACCCTGACATGGGGACACTCAACATGGGGACACCCTGATGAGGGGACACCCTGGGGTGGGGACACCCAACACAGGGTTTTCTTGGGGTGGGGACCACCCAATGTGGGGGCAGCCATGGGGACACCTTGATGTGGGGACACCCAACATGGGGACACCCGCAGAGGGACACCACATGGAGACACCCTGACATGGAGCCACCTCGATGTGGGGACACCCACAGGGACACCTGACATGGGGACACTGACATGGGGACACCTCGATGCGGGGACACCCACAGGGACACCTGACATGGGGACACTGACATGGGGACACCTCGATGCGGGGACACCCACAGGGACACCCGACATGGGGACACTGACATGGGGACACCTTGACGTGGGGACACCCACACGGGGACACCAACACACGACATGAAGATACACAAAGGAACACCCAACATGGGGACATGTGACATGGGGACACCCGACATGGGGACACCTGACAGAGGGACACCCTGAGGTGGGGGACACCCAATGTGAGGACACCCATTGGGACACCTTGATGTGGGGGACACCCGCAGGGACACCCGCCATGGGGACA
>NW_009203891.1:843-1196 GCF_000690835.1 Fulmarus glacialis
CGCCCCCCCCCATGGGGACCCCCCCCCATGGGGACACCCGCCATGGGGACACCCATATGGAGACACCCAACATGGGGACACCGGCACAGGGACACTACATGGGGACACCCTGGGGTGGGGACACCTGCGTGGGGATGTGTGACACGGAAATGGACACAGGAACACCCACACGGGGACACCCACCATGGGGACACCCGCAGGGACACCCACCATGGGGACAGCCATGGGGACACCCGCACAAGGACACCTGACCTTGGGTCACTGTGACATGGGGACACCCCCCCTCGCCCCCCTTGGGGACACCCCTCACAGGGAGGGACACCAACTTGGGGACACCCCCACCCTGGGGACAC
>NW_009203892.1:0-3378 GCF_000690835.1 Fulmarus glacialis
CACCAAACACTCGGGGTTGATTATAAACCTGCGGTCAGGTATGGCCCCAGCCTGCTGCATCCCTGATAGGGACCGGGCTGTGGGCACTGGAGGCGCGTGTGGCCAGTACCCACAGAGAACATGTGACCCAACCATCCCAAATCCTTTGGGCACATCCAGCAGAGCCCCCCTCGCTCCCTCCAGCGCAGGTGGGATACATCCCTGCCGAGCCGCCCTCGGGCAGGAGGGTGCCCCCTCCTGAGCTAACCCTGTTTGCTTGTGGCAGCACCTGCGCAGGATAAAGATGATGCCAGGGGGTTTCTGAGGCACTCGGGTTTGGGCTGAGCGATGTCGTAGCGGTAATGTAGTCACGAGAGAGCTTATATTTGATTTTCACGATGGAAGGCCATGTGCAGGGCTGGATTCCCCCACTCTGCCCCAGCCTGCACCCAGGTGCAGGGATGCTCTCATCCCTCCTGCAGCTGTTCCCATCTGACATCCCGTGGATGCCATCACTGGTCCTCCACTGCTGCTGCCTCCACTCCAGGCTAAGCCAGTAACACTTGGGCACGCTGAGCACTGACCCATTTTTTCCCTTGTGTGACTCCTCTGCTGGTGCTGCTTCAGCTGGAAACAAGTGGTGGACCTGACATACTCCATGCGCCTGGGAGAGAAACCCAGACTCATAGAGCAGGATGAGGCCGCAGTGCAGAAGTTTAGGTATGAGTGCACCTCCTACAGCAGTACTGGAGCACCCCAAGGGGCAGGAGTGGGGAGAATGGGTGCCATGAGATGCCTTTTACATTGATACCATTCAACGCTGCTCAAGCGAAGATGGCCTTTGCTCCATGGAGCGTTGGAGTGACGGCGTGGTGCTATTCCCACTGGGCTGGGGTGGCCATAAACACCTGTCATGGTGGTGACGAGATACAGCTGTGCCATCTACCTGTGGCGGGGACAGCTGCCCGGTGCCATCGCCATGTATTGACCATGAGATGATGCAGCCGATCTGAGCTGGGGCACCTGCACAGTGCTGGTGGGCAGGTTTGGGGTGTGGCCTGGTCTCCCTGTCCTGTTAACACGGAGCCCCCCTGCAGGTCTGTGCCCCCAGGCTGGAGCTACGAGCATGACATGGAGCTGGGGCGCTTCCTGTACGATCACAGCGAGAGGGAGCTGCAGCACGGGGACTGCTCCAAGGAGCACCTCAGCAGCGTCGAGGTCTCCTCGCAGGCGGTGCGTAGCGGGGCTCCTCCATGGCTTAAAATCAGCATGAGACACACGAGCATCACCGCAGCTGCAGGGAGGAGCAAAGGGGATGGTGGTGGGGTTTTGCCACTCTAGCGAAGCTGTGAGGAGTTGGGCATCTGGAGCAAAAACCCCATTGTGTCTCTGGGCCACTGCGAGGGGTCCATGGGCATGCCCAGCTTGCTCTGTGTGGGAGCCACGATCCACCCGCAGCCCAGTGAACCAAGGGGCTGGCCTGGTCCTGACCTCCTCTGGCCCCCCGGGACCTGTCCCGGGGGTGGCCATGGTGTGCCCAAGGATGCTCAGCTCCTTCCCTCTGCTCACTGCACTCTTGCAGGAGGACTGCGGTGCGGCCCATCTGACTGACAACCAGACATACACCTTCTGGGAGAGCAATGGGCCCCGGGGGCAGCACTGGGTGCGGCTCAACATGAAGAAAGGCGCCATTGTCAAGTGAGACCTCAGGGTGTCCCCTCCCGCTGGCAGCTGTGCCAGTGACCGGCAGGGTGCGGGGCAAAATACCATCTTCCTCTTGAAAGCAGCTTTCCCCATGCTGCCGCTGGGAGCTTGGGGTTGCGGTGGGGGGGAGCTGCTGCCAGATGCACCCCAGGAGGATATAGCCTTGCCCCCAGCCCTGGGACATCTCCAGGGGCATCTCTGTGCCCAGGCAGCTCGGGAGGGGAGGACAACACTGCCCATTGTTCTTCTCATCCCCAGGAACCTGTGGCTGATGCTGGATGGGCAGGCCAACTCCTACGTACCCAGGCGGGTGGCCGTGTATGGTGGGGCATCAAACAGGCTGCAGCACCTGAGAACCGTCCTTATTAACGAGTGAGTAACGAGCGAGGAGCAGCCTGGGTCTGGCTTGGGCCAAATACCCAAGCTATCTCCGCATCCTGAGCAGACGCTAAGGAAAGGGCTGGGGTCAGTCCTGAGTGACCCAGCAGTGACGGTGGCTCTCCGCGGGTCCCTGGATGCAGGTTACATCTGTCCCCGCAAGCGTGGTGGCCCCCCGCCTCCACGTGCCCACTGAGCACCTTCATCTCCACTCCTGCTCCTCATGTGTGCTGCGGCAGCTGGGCTGCAGCGTGCTTCCTCCTGCATGGTGACTTTGGGCGTCTTTCCTCCTCGTCCTCCTCCTCCTTCTTGCCTCTGGGGACATGTGCTGCTGCCATCTCCTTTCTGAGGATCTCTGCCGTGCTGTAGCCAAGAAGTCCTGGGGTGCTTCACCTTTCCCTTTTCACTCTGGCTCTGCAGGACCCTTCTCAAGGCAGGCAGGGGTTTACACAGGGGTGCGAAGATCTCCTCCTCCTTCCTCAGAACCTGCCCATTTGCCTTTTTTTGGCCGAGCAGTGAGATTTGTCTTTGAAGAAGCATCCATGAGACCACTGAGGTCTCTTTCCTGGTGGCAGGAGCCAACTCCTCGCTGTGTCTGGGCAGTCACAGTGGTTTTTCCCCATGTGCCCATAAGGTCTTTGACAGGACCTTGCCAAAGGCCTTGGAAATACAAGCAAATCATTTACCGAATTGCTCATCTCCACAAATCCCTGTTTCCTTCAAAACACATCACCCTCATGTGACCGGCTTGGCTTGAAGGATGGTTGTGCCGATGTGAGATGTGCCAGGAGCCCCTGGGAACGGCGATTGCTCTCAGCCATCTTGCCTTTCTGCTCTGCTTTGAATTTATGCTCTTTTCTGGCTCTTTGGATGTGGCTTCCACCTTTTTCAGGATGTTTCTGTGCCTCTGACAGCCTCTTCTCTCAGCTCGGTCACCTTCTGGCAGCCCCGGTGAGGCAGGGGGGCTTTCGCCATGGGCAGCGGTGCATCCTTGGCTGAGGAGCCGGAGTGGCTCACGTCTCGCCGGCTGCCTTGCTGGTGTCTGTGCCTCGCAGCTCTGCCATCTCCCTCCGTGCTGTGTGCAGGAGCAGCTACCGGGACGTCTGCATCCTCCGTGACATGAAGACCCACCTGCCGGTGCTGGAGATCCGCATCCTGGAGTGCCGGGGTGAGCCTGCGTGCCGGACTGGGGCTGCCAGCCCAGCCCGGCTCTAAACCTGCAGCCGGACCCAGCACCTGCGGCTCTTCCTGCCACACCGGCTGCGTTTTGGGGTCCATTGGAGGAAAAGATGGGGGATGAGCTTCCTTTGGGATGCC
>NW_009203892.1:3584-8182 GCF_000690835.1 Fulmarus glacialis
AAGAGGGTGGATGCCGACGTGCTGTACCGTCGGGCTGTGCTCATTCAGAGGTACGGCACTGGGACGGCACCGTCCCCGCAGCGAGCCCGGGCCCCGAGAAGGACCGTGCCCTGGCCTCTAGCAGGGGGTTGCACGTGTCTTGCTTAAAGTCTGCCAGCTCCTTTTCCATGTGCAGCAGGGACTTTGGCTTGCTGCTCCCCATCCGAACACGGCTGCTTCCAGTGCCTGGGGAGCACGGTGCCGGCACCGGGCAAGGGGAACCTGCAATGTGGAGTCTCCCACTCCACTGCCCCAGCCTGGGGTCAGCGCTGGCCCCATGGAGAGACCCTCTGCAGCGCGTCAGCCGCAGTGCTGTGCTGTGGGCTGAGCTGCCCTCATTTGCAGCTTTTTCTTGGGGGTACAAAATAAAGCGCTTGGCCAGAGGGTGTTGGTTGGGTGCTCCCCTTGGTGTGCCAGAGTCCCTCTGTGGGCTGGAGGAGACCCACGTGCAGGGAGCGCAGCGCCCGGGCTCAGCGCGTGCCTGGGACTGTCTGCGGTGAAACACTGCGGGTGTATCGGGCTCCACACGTCCACCAACCCCCTTGCATCCTCGGGCTGCTCCTCTCCGGTTGCCAGGTTCGTCCAGCTCCTGGACAGTGTCCTGCATTACCTGATCCCCCTCTCCGAGGACAGCATCGGTACCTTCAATGCACTCAGGGTGAGCGTTTGCCGGGCTCCCCTCGGATGGTGCCGGTAGGAGCATCTCATCACGGGCTCAGCTGGTTTCCCTGGGGGCTGTGGCATGTCCCCCTTGATCCAATGGGGACAGACCAGCCCAGGGCTCACGCTGAGAGCTGCCATGCTGGGCATTGCTGGAGGGATGGGGGAGCTGAGCATCCCCTGTGACACCAGGGGCTGTGCTTGGGGAGGGGGAAAGAGGGCACGCGGCAGCAGGATCAGGCCTCTAACCATCCTTGCTTGTCCCCTGCTAGAGCATGAAGCCGTTCCTGCTGCTGTCCAAGCAGAGCACAGCCCTCATCGCCCACTGTCTCCAGTCCTCGGAAAGCAGCCTCCCTCAGGCCCTGCCAAAGCTGTACATCAACCGGCACCTGGCCCGGGAGCACCGTGCCAACCCTGCGCTGGACCCCGGCTGCAGGAACACCGTCTTCACCCAGGTACGGCAACGCCGTGCCCCACGCTGGGTGCCTGCCAATGCAGCATCGCTTTCCCCCACTGCGTCTCATTCCCTTTCCGCTCTGCTCCTCTCCAGCTGTACGAAGGCCTCAGATCTTGCAAGAACAATCAGCCCCTGGACTACAGGTAGGTCTTCAGGTCACATTTGTGGGGTGTCACCTGCCTGGAGCAAGGTGCGGGGGGATGCCGGGTGCTGCTGGCTCTCTCGGAGGAGGGGGGTGCAGGGGGCTGTTTCTTCTCTGCAGGTGGCCCCTGAGCTACAGCCAGTGGTGGGAGTGCGAGTTCATCACCGAGGGCATCGTTGACAATGGTGAGAGCTCTCCCCTCCTGCCTGCGGCTCTCCCCTGGGCTTTCTCATGCTGGGGGGCAGCTCGGTGGGTCGACCACTGTGGCAGGGTGCCGAGACTGTCCTGGCTGCTCTGCAGGAGGCAGCCCCGCTCTGCACAAGTGGGGTGGTCCCTGCATCTCCCCTATGCCCCCAGCGCTGCCCCTGCCCCATGGAGAGGGGATGGCTTGGCCAGATCCTGCGGCTCAGCGTCTGGCCCCGGTGTGTCAGGCACTAACCAGCCTCTGCCCCCATCTCAGGCGGTGGTTTTCGGGACAGCCTGTCGGACGTGTCGGAGGAGCTGTGTCCCAGCTCAGGCGATGTCCCCGTGCCCCTGCCCTTCTTCGTGCGCACCTCCAACCAGGTTTGGCACCTCGTTGTCTGCCTGTCCCAGCCCTGGGGGGAAATCCAGCAGAGCCGGAGTATTTTGGCGTGTTAGTCCTGTCTTAACGCTTGCAGAGCTATTGGCTGGGGGGGCTGTTCTTCTACCAGGGCAGTGGAGATCTCCTGGAGGGCTGTAAAGGCAGGTGGGAGAGGCAGGTGAAGGGGTGATGGAGAGGAAGCCTGCAGGAGGGACCATGCTGGGCTGGTTGCATCTGTGTCCACGGGTCCTAAGCCTCTCTCCCGCAGGGTAACAGCAGCAGCGACACCAGGGACATGTACGTCCCCAACCCCTCCTGCAAGGACTTCCCCAAGTACGAGTGGATTGGGCAGCTGATGGGAGCAGCCCTGAGGAGCAAGGAGTTTCTGGTGAGCACAGCAGAGCCTCCCCGGCTGGCAACGGGGCTTGGCAGAGGCCACCATGTCTAAGGCAGAGGGGCTGCCTTCGGGTGAAGGAGGGACATGGCGAGGACGCGTGTCTCTGCTCCGTCTGGCAGATCCTGGCTCTGCCAGCACTGGTGTGGAAGCAGCTGGCAGGGGAGGAGGTCAGCTGGAGCAAGGACTTCGCTGCCGTGGACTCGGAGCTGGTGAGCGGGGCTGGGGGCTGGCAGGGCAGTGCCGTGTGGTCCTGTGGCTGCTCTGGCTGTGCCGTGATGGCTTTTGCCTGTTGGGCTTGCAGGTGAAGCTGCTGGAGGTGCTGGAGGGGCTGGACAGGGAAGCCTTCGAGTTCATGTTCGGCAGAGAGCTGACCTACACGATGGTGCGGAGCGACCAGCGCGTGGTGGAACTGATCCCCAATGGCAGCAGCACCGTGGTGCGCTACGAGGACCGCAAGGAGTTCATCCGTCTGGTGCAGAGGGCTCGGCTGGAGGAGAGCAAGGAGCAGGTAACTGGAGTGGCGCCGAGGGGACCCTGCCCCTGTGGCAAGCCCTCCAGGTACCTAGGGAGTTGGTGTCTGCGAAAACGTGTCCCCAAAAACAGCTCCAGGTGGGCGGTTCCTCTGTGCATCCCATGCCCAGGATGTCCATGAGCCCCGGGGACCCCCTTTGGGGTCCTGCGGTCCCTGCCCCCAGTGCCCTGGCTGGCTGCCCTGGGCTCAGACCCGTCGCAGTGATGTGGGACTCCTCCTGTGCCCCCCCCAGATTGCAGCCATGCGTGCTGGGCTGCTCCGCGTGGTGCCCCAGCCTGTGCTGGACCTGCTCCCCTGGCAGCAGCTGAAGAAGAAGGTCTGCGGGGACCCTGAGATCACAGTGACCGAGCTGCGGAGGTTCAGTAAGTGCCCAAAGCCAGCCCAAAGCTGCTCCCAGCCCCCCACGTGGGCAGGGGCTCCCCTCGACAACGCTCATCCTGCGCACGACTTGTCCCTGGTCTTGGGGTGTCAGCCTGGGGGAGGATGAGCCAGAGGGATCTGGGATAGGGCTGGGATGCTTCAGGTTTAGTTGCAAACCCCACCAGTTCCCATCCTGGTCCCTCTGGTCCTTGGCAATTTTGAGCAGAGGTGAATGGCCACCCTGCAAACTGGGACCCCCATTTCTCCACCTGGCTTTGCACAGGGTGCTGGCCCTGCTCAGGGTGCCGGGGGCTCGCGGGGGCTCACAGAGAGCGGAGGGTCTCCTCCTCTCCTGCCTCCGCTCTGGACTCTCACAGAAGGGCGGGATGGACGTATCCCATGTGAATTTGCTTTGCTGCAACAAAAGCTGTTGCACGTTCCTTGTCGCAGTGACGTTTGAGGACTTTCCCCCTGACGACACCCGTGTCCAGAACTTCTTGGAGGCGCTCAACAACTTCACCAGCGGTGAGCGACCGCCAGCCTTTCCCTTCTCTTCATGTACAGCGGGGTGGGCCAGGGGACAGGGTACCCACTGCCTTGTGCCCTGGGGATGCTCACCGGGTGCTTCCCTGGGAGCCGGCTGGGGGTCGTCCCACCTGGCCCTTCCCGGGATGCTGAGAGCATCCCTTAGCTTTGTCCTGCGCTCCCGGGGTGCTTCCGCAAGGGCAGACCCTGCCGCGATGGCAGCAACTGGGACAGTCCTGTCCTTGTCCCTGAGACCTGAGCCCCGTCCTTCCCCTCAGAGGATCTCAGCCGCTTCCTCAAGTTCGTCACTGGCCGGAGCCGCCTCCCGGTTCAGATCACTGTCTACCCAGAAAGGGCAAAGTGAGTCCGTCCTGCCCAGGCTGGGGTCCCTGCGCCATGCCGGGGTCTGACTCTCTCTCCTTTCTCCCAAGCTTGAACGCATTCGACCTGATGCCACAGGCCTCCACGTGCTCCTGCATCTTCTTCTTGCCCAACTATTCCTCGTGAGTCGAGCTGGGGACAGGGGACAGGGACGTTCCCCCCTCCCTGGGGCTGGCATTGGGGTCCCCTCCCAGGCTCCCCAGGTCCTGCCCCAGGGGACATCGGGGCGGACGTGGGGAGGGAAGCGTGGGGCTCTCGGTGCTCGTCACGGCCGTGACTCAGCATCCCCCCCACCCAGGGCCAAGGCCTGTGAGGAGCTGCTGCGGTACGCCGTGTACAACTGCATGTCCATCGACACTGACAAGAACGCCTGGGATGAATGAGGCCCCCCGGGGCGCCCCGTGCCGTAGGAGCTGCCCACCCCAGGGACACCGCATTCAATAAAGCTGCAGGGCCGGATCCTGCCGTCCTGCCCCAGGTCCTGTTTGTGTCTGTGCTTCTCGAGGGCTGGGACTGGAACGTATTTGGCCAGTGCTGCAACAG
>NW_009203893.1:0-260 GCF_000690835.1 Fulmarus glacialis
AGCACAGGAGAGGTGGCCCAGGGGGTCCCCAAGGGATGGAGGGGGTCAGGGTACCGCAGGGACAGAGCAGGGGGGTCCCCAAGCTCCATCCAGGACCCAGACGAGAGCTCTCCCCCTCACTGCAGGAGAACGGGAGGCCCAAACTGGAGCTCGTCCCCAACTCAGGGGTCTACATCACCCACCCGCAGCTGGACGACCTCTCGCAGGTCTCCACTGACAAGCCCAAGCTCATGACCCGGCGGCTGCTCGATTACTTCTTC
>NW_009203894.1:0-214 GCF_000690835.1 Fulmarus glacialis
GTTGGGGTCCCGCACCCTGTCCCGGTGTCTGTGGGTCCCCGGCGTCCCTTGTGTGACACAAGAGGTGGCT
Source organism: Fulmarus glacialis (assembly GCF_000690835.1). NCBI lineage: Eukaryota > Metazoa > Chordata > Aves > Procellariiformes > Procellariidae > Fulmarus > Fulmarus glacialis. The sequence goes on from NW_009203894.1 coordinate 71, forward strand.
TTCGGCCGGCGTGGGGCACCGGGCTCCCCCTCGGCTTCCTGCTCGGGGGGTCCGGGCTCCCTCCTCTTCGTCAGGGCCTTCCTTCAGCTGCGGCTTTTCTCCGGGGACCCGCTGCTCCCGGGCGGTTTCACCCAGTGACACCCA
>NW_009203895.1:0-1553 GCF_000690835.1 Fulmarus glacialis
GCGAAAAATCCTCTTAAAGGGACAGGCCCTATTTCCTCTCCCCGCAAGCCATAAGGCTCCGAGCATCCCCAGCGCTCAAGCCTGGGGTTTGTCAGCCCTGTCTCCGCAGCCCCCCAGCACCCCTCCCCGCTGCCTGCTGCTGTTCACATATGGGGCAGAGCCCACCGGAGCTCCCTGCGTTGACACCTCAGCCCAAAACCCTACGGGGCCCACCACCCCCTTAGTGCGCTTCTGCCTGGAGTGCTCCTGGGCCCTGCTCAGCCCTGCACTGACCTAGGACAGGGGCCACATGACCGCGCAGCCACCCCAATGGGGGCACAAGCTGGGTGAAACTCGGGCTGCAACACAGAGAACTGCCTGGGAAGCACACACCAGGCATCCAGAGCCAGGGCTGGTGGGGTTACAGCTGGCTGCAAAGGGCCTTGATAGGAGGGTGCCCCCCCCGCCCTTAGGGCTTTGCTCCCAGCACACACTCCTCTCCGCAGCTTATCATGGGGAAACCGCCAGCCCCGTGTACCTCCACCCTCCGCAGTGCCACGCCTGGCTCCATCCTCGCTGTTACTCACACCTCTCACCCACCACAGCACTTAAACATGAAAGACATATGGAAATGAGTGGCACTAACAAGAGTAGTAATTAAAAAAACATCTGTTGAGCCAAGGAAAGCTTTCCCCTCCCTCTGTCCAGCCTCGGGCTGGGACAGAGCTTAGGGAAGCTATTTGGCTCCTTGGTGGAGCAGGACACAGCCAGAGGAGAAACTGTGGGGCAGGGCAGCCCACAGGCTGGGCAGGGGGAGGGCACAAGGAGGTCGTCATGGAGCCAGCTCCATATGGAGGTCTTAAGTCATCTCCTCATGGAGCAAAAGGCACGCCAGACCCATCCAGTTTGCTCTGTGTTCAGCATGCTGAGTCCCATCCCCAGGGCACTTACCGTTAGCAGGTCTCAGCCCAGGCCCCCTTTGCGCAGCATGAAACAGCCCTGCTTCCCTGCAGCTGAGCACTAGCAAGGTCTGGGAGTAAAACCCCTTGATGCTAAAGCCCCTTCCTTCTCAACTGCTCAAGGCTGGGCCGGGAGCTCCTGAGTCCAAGCTGGTGGCCATACAGCAACCAGCAGCTGCTGTAGCATCCTGCTGTGGAGTTGTTTCAAGGTTGAAGGCCAGCAGGGATGGGAGTCCAGTGCCCAGAAAGGCTTGGTAGTCAGTGCCATGGGCACATTCAGCATCCATCTGGTCCCCAGCTAGGACCTTGCTACAGTGGCCTTGACCATAGCTGTGTCCCTATGGTGGCTCGCACGTCCAGGACAGTATCAGTAACAGAAGGAGCCTGTCCTGGCTCTGTCATGTATGTCCAGGGCTCCAGGGACAAAGCAGGCAGCAGAATCTCTTTGCACAACTGGAAAACCTGTGTGATTTCCTGTAAACATATTTTTAATTACCTGCTGCTGGTCCTCCAGCTCCCCTGGCAATCCCATCACACGTGCTCCAGACCACCTTCTCCTTCCCTGGGGGAATAAAAATTCTGGCTTTTCCATTCCTGCTTCAGAGTGCGCCAGTG
>NW_009203895.1:1584-3349 GCF_000690835.1 Fulmarus glacialis
GCAAGGAGCACAAGGCTGTTCCTGGCTGGAGCCAGGTACCAGCATCAGCATGGATGCAACCCACTGAGGATTGCCCCAGTGAGAAGTGAAGGGCCAGTGGGGAGAACAAAGAGTTTAGAGAAGGGAGCCTGGTCAGAAACCCACTCCTGAGAACAGAGGTGGCATAGCACAGGGTTACAGCAGTGCCCATGATGGCTGCTCCTGCCAAGGGCCACATTAATAGCAGCTGTGCACAGGCTAACAGGCCCCATGGTAGGCAGTAAGAGCCCACAGCCCCAGATCCCTTCTCAAGTGCCTGGAAGGAGTCATTGTGGGCCCACACCCCCAGTCTTTTTCTCCAGCTAGAGGACCAGAGAGGGCCCTGCTGTGCTCAGGATACCCCCCTTATATCTCCTTACCCATCTTGGCTGCAGGGCATTGGCTACCATGTCTCTTTGTGGCCCCAAGCAGCTGGGAGAGAAGTCCCTGGGGAAAGGGACTCTCAGGGCAAGACTGTAGACCCCTGGAAGGAGCATGCCCTGTAGCCAGTGTGTAGATCAGGCCACGGGAAAGACTTTGTACCTGGAAGCTGAGACCTTCCCACACACAGTTAGCTGTCCTGGCCCCAATGCCCCCAGGGAGGCTGTAGGGCAGTTTGTCCCACTGTAATACTTGATTCCTCAGCAATGAGTGGTGCAACCCTGGCCAGGCTGCTCTGCCCTCCGAGCTCTACCCTGCAAGTTCTGCTGGTGGCATGGGGATAGTGGGCAGGTCTGCCTGATGGCTGCAGTAAGCATAGAGCGCAGATCTACCTCTCAGCCCAGGGCCCATGTGCAGGAAATACCTGGGAGGGAGGAATCACAACCTGCAGCACAGATGGGATAGATACTTCTGCAACAGGCATAGGCACACATGCCACCTCCCCTCTAAAAGGGGATATGAGCATCCTCTAGGAAGCAGCCAGGCAAACGGAGGCCGAGACACCAACAGCCCCAAGCCCAGCTGCAGGAAACACATGCAGCTCCCCAGCACCTGCTGCTCACACAGCATCCCCTGCTGCTGGAGAGTCACGGGATGGGGCTAGGCAGGAAGGTGCGAGAGTGAGTCCAGAATGTCTCCTCTCCTCTCAGGTGACAGCCTTGGGATGGACGGAGCTTATGGAAGGAGCGCAGTGATGGAGACATGTGGTGAAGGGAAGCAGACATCCAGGGTGGAAGCCTCCCTTGGCATGGGGCCAGTGGCCACAGCCCTGGATGGCCCAGCTCTACCCGGAGGAAGCTGTAAGTAGAGCAAGAGCAGCAGATTTTGAGCACTTTGGCAGCCCCCAGCTCTCAGTACCAGCCCTTCCCACGAAACAGTGAGACAGGCCTTTATCAGTAGTGAGCAGCTGCTACTGGAACTCACCGCACGGGACGTGGCAGTCACACTCACAGATGTCACAGCGCAGGAACCAGCGGGCCCAGCCCGAGTGCTTGGTGACACAGGCTGAGATCTTGATGCAGCCATGGTTGAGAAAGGCTCCCAGGTGGGCCTGGGTGCTGCAGGATGAGGAGCACCTCCCGGTAATGTCCCGCTCACTGATCTCAATGCGACCTCGCAGGCAGATCCCTGCAAAAGCAGGGCCAGAGCACGTCACAGGGTGCCCACCAGCCCTACAGCCCTCCTGCAGCAGGCTGGGGGAAAAGAGGGATCAGAGTCATGCCTGCACCCCTCCCGCCTGCTCCCCATGCAGGCAGGGTACCCCCTTGGGCCCAACGTGACACCCAGCAGTACTCACGGAGGCAGG
>NW_009203895.1:3470-11133 GCF_000690835.1 Fulmarus glacialis
CAACCCACCAGTCGTTGCCGTACACCACCGAGTTGAAGTCCGCTTCGGGTCGCCCGCAGTTCACTGGGGACAGGGAGGTTCCCGTGGGCAGCACAGGGCTAGCACCCTGTGCAGCCTGCTCAGCAGAACAGCAGCCCAAGGAGATGCACCCGGACAAAGTTGCAGGTCCTGGGCAAGGACCAGGGTGCTGGGCAGGCTCTGCAGGTGCCCCAGGCTGTGTCCCCTTGTGGCCCAAGGACTTGGCTGCTGGAGAAAGTCCACAGACGTGTGTGTGGCACAAAACCTGCCCTTCCCAGGCTGGCTGAGCCAAGCCCTGCAGCCATCCCCAGGCCCCCCCCCCATCTCCCCCCTCTGGCTGTACCTCGGCAGAAGGACTTGTAGCCCAGCCAACAGCAGCTACCATTCCCGCACTGGCTCCTCTTCAGCTCCTTGTGCTTCCCCTTGCAGCCCCCCAAGCAGATGGGCGCTGTGCCAGACCAGTAAGTATCCAGGTCTCCTGGTGCCGCAGGGAGCAAGGCAGAGCAAGGCTGGAGCAGGGGGCCAAGGACCACCCTTCCCGCCAGCTCCCCAGCCCTCAGAGACCTGCAGGGAGGTGGTATAAGCCCAGCAAAGGCTCACCCTCATTCCACCCCACAACCCCTGCTGTGGTGAGGAATGCATTCACTTGCGGTCCCTAGCTCTTCTGCAAGCCAGCTCCCGCTTCCCCTGTGCCAAGCCTCAGCACAGGGATGTGACAAAGGTCTTGCTCCCTGCTGGGGAAGACCAGTCCAGCCAGGTGCCAGCAGCTCTGGGGCACCCTGTAAGCCCCTCTTCCCCCAAACACCCTGTTACCTTCTGGGTCCTCGCAGGAGACCAGCGTGGCCAGCACGGCAAGGAAGAGGAGGCCCAGTCCCATAGCGCACACTCTGCCCTCCTCCCCTTGCCCCTCAAATCAAAGGCCCTCTCTCTGCTTGCCCAGGAGAAAGTGAACTTGGTTTCCATACACACAGGACAGGGGATGCTGTAGGACATGGGGGAAGGGAGGAGACATTCCCTTTAATGCCAATCCTCTCCCCAGCAGATAATCTCTGGCAGATTACCTTCCCTGGACCCAGTGTTTAAAGGGACAACTCCTCCCAGCCACCAAAGCCTCGCCTCCACTCCCAACACCTAGCACTCAAGTAGTGCAGGAGCACTGTGGTCCAAGATAATGCAGGTGCAGCTGTGGCTTTGGCAGCAGAGCCCCAAGGCCCGTCTGTTGGAAAGAGGGCCAAGCTAAAGTGCTGCAAATGCAAACCTGGCAGGAGGCCCTTCTCTCGAAGGTATCCTCGGCCCAGCTCTGCCAAGTACCAGGGAGCAAGGGCCAGGCAGAGGTGTAGAAGGCTGGGGAAGGCCTGGCCACATCGCATGCTGGTAGCCCAGGGATACTCTCCCCAGAGCTAGCAGCATCCTCCTGCAGTGCATGCTGTCAGGGCTGCTGTGGGACAGCCAGCTGCCTCCCACCCTGCCTCGAGCACAAGGTGCCCAGCGCATGGCCCCAGCTGTGTTTCACTGGCCCACGGGAAGCACTCTGCGTGCAGGTCCCTGCAGAGAGCAGTACTGGGGTGCAGGCGTGCGCGTTGCCCTTCACACATGGATCCAGCCCCAGGAAACCTTCCCACACAGCCTGCAGCAGGCAGCTCTGTCCATTTCATCCCTGCTCCTCACGCAGCCCCTGTGTACGGCAACTGCAGAGCACGCTGCCCCTCACCTAGGGTACAGGCCTAAGGAGCTGCTCTCATCACCCCATCCTAAGGGCAGAGCCACGGCTCACACCCACAGTGTTTGTAATTAGAAAGTGAGCAGATGGCCAAGGGTTTAGTATAAAGTGATTTCCTCCATTAACCTGGAATTCCAACAGCTTTTGCTGAACTGCTTGAGAAAGGAAGCAAGGGGAAAAGAATCAGTGCCCAGCCCAGGAGATCAGCAGGGCACCGCCCTACCTCCGTCTGGGCACATCACCTCCACACATAGGGTGATGAGGGTCCGAGTGTCACTCCAGGGACACCAACTTCACTGTCCTCCTCCAAATCACTCGACAAAGGGCAAGCTGGCTCTGCTCACAAGCCCAGGCTACTCTCTACATTCAAAAAATTACATTGCAGGCAACTGACATTCATGCCCTGAAGGAGGCAGCGAAAATCAAACCCACATCAGAACAGCAGGGAACAAGAGTGCCAGAGCTAAACCTGGCCTTCCAGTGCTACCTCCGGGGACAGGGAACACCACACTCTCCAAGGCAGTCGCCAGTTGCAGCAAGCAGCAGCATGTAGGACATGTCAAGAGATCCTGGCAGCTCTTCAGAACCCACCTCCCACACTGCAGGCTCTAGGCAACTCAGTCTCACCCTCTCACATGCCACGGCTGGCAGAGATGGGGCTGAAACAGACACCAGACACTGGTTGGCCTGGCAGTCTGACTTTTATTTGTCTTGCCAAAGTACACTTTGCCCAACCAGGAGCCCAAACCCCAATGTGGGGAGGAAACCCAGGGAAGGACAAAAGCAGTAAGAAGCTCCCAATCCCCAAGTGCTGCAGCGTAGCGGTAGCCTGCAAGGGACAGCACTTCCAGCCCTCTCCTCCCAAAGATCAGTGCAGTGTAATGGGATCAGTGGTGCAAACACCACCAACAGCACCAGCTGAATGACCTAGGAAAGATGATGTGCAGGGAACTGCTGATGAAGGCAGAAGTAGAGCATGCCATCCCCTGGAGAACAAAGTATGGATGGGGGAGAACAGGCCTGCTAAGGGCCACACATCTCCCCAGAGAAGAGGCTTCAGCCGCAGTGTCTGCTTAGCACACCATCCTGCCTGGGGAGATCCTAGCTGAGGACCAGGCTCAGCAAGGGCTGACAACTTAGCTGCATAGCAGCAGGGACAACATCAACAGTGAGTAACCAAAAGGGGAAGGCCTGTGTTAGGCTAAGGCCAAACCTTCTGGAAGGGTGGGAGAGGCTTGCTAGTCCCTAATCCCCAAAAGGAGGAGACAGACGGCTCTTTGCAGCTCAGACCCCTTGACCACAACTGAGAGAGACCCGTCCTTCCCCTCTCCCCATGCTGACCAGAACCGGCAGCCAGTGAGGCTGGGGCAGCAGAGGGGGACGTTAGCCAGCTGCACATAGGTGAAGACAAGCTCAGCCCTCTCCCCCAAGCACTTCCCAACCTCCCCCACCAGCACATCCCATGGAGGCCCAAGTTTTCCACATGCAGAGAGGCAGGTGAGCACCTCACACGATCTGGATGCCCAGCTCCTCAGCCGTCTTCTGCAGACGGTCCATGACATTCTCCTCCAGCTCCATAGTGAGCCCACCAGGTGCTGCCAGCTGCTCCTCTGAGGATGTGCTGGCCATGACATAATACACAGTCTCACTCTCCCCATGCTCATTGGTCCGGTTCACCACACGGATGATGGGGTTGGCCAGGGTGCCGGGTTCTTGCTCCGATGACAGCGCTGCTCCTGGGAAGGCACTCGGCCGTGCTGGCTCATGGTTGTCAGCAGAGCAAGCTGCTAGGCGCAGCGGGGCCACCTGCAGCTCAGCAATACTGTTCTCCACTAGTGGAGCCTCTGCTGGGGCCTCCAGAATGATGCCCTGCAGGTTGCCCTCACCCTCAGACAGCACCACACACTCAGCTGAGCCATCCAGTGCCTCCCCCCGCTTCTCTCTGTCCTTCAGTAGCTGTTCTGTCAGTTCCACGCTCTCGTAACGCACCAGCTGCAGCCTCATGTAGCCATCCTCATGTTCCTTGTACCTGAGCAGAGATAGGCAGGGGTGATGGAGCCAGTCACACTGCAGCCCCTTCCCAAGAGACAGGTAGCAGCCTGAAGCAGCAGCCGAGGAAGGGGTACTATATTCTAGACTCCAATGCCCAGTGCTACGTAGATGATACTGGGCAAGTAAGATAAAAATCCTTCAGTCCCTACCCCTAAAAGCACACGTGGCAGCTTCTGAGTTTTCTGCCAAGCCTCTATCATGTCCCAAACCCATCTCCTTCCACCACTCTGTTTCACTGGGAGCATTTGAAGTCCATCCTCTTCCCCTCCCAGCTTTTAGGCTCTGGAGTTTCCTAGAGAGGATGCAGCAGAGACATCTATCAAGAGATCGATCTGCAGCAGCTCTCTCGAGTGGGACCCTGGACCTGGGCCCTGCCAAGCTCAGAAGCATCCCACCAGACGCAGCTGTGATGGCACCACTGCTGCCCTTGCCCCTAATCTCTGACCCACTGCTGGAGCTGCCACCCAGCACTGCTCTGTTGTTGTGCCAGATCCCACCGAATGCTTGCTGCGCAGTGCCTCCCAGCCACTGGGAAATGGGTCTTGAGCACATTACAGGCAGATGTCAGAGCCCAAGCACTGCCAGATCTCTGCTTCAGCAAGATGCAGGATGCAGCTCCAGCTGTCTCTTGTACTAGAGAGGAGGTAGTGAGGAGCTAAGGATGGCCAGTACCTGAAGCGAGGATGCCCCGAGGGCCATTTGAACTGGTGTTTCTTCCTGAGGTGAACAGTGAGGTTGTTTCCACGTGTGAAGCACTTGTCACAGACATGGCACTTGTACCGGGGCTCTGAGTCACCCTGAAGGGCAGAGAGAGGGATGTGAATACCCCATGAGCCTGAACAGAAGGCCTGGTACCCATGCATATGCACGGAAGGAGGATTCAGGTTCTCTGAGAAGACTGACATGACATATCATTGCAGCAGTGAGAGAGGAATGCAACCTGACCTCACGTTCCTACAGCCCTGGTCAGCCTGGGGCACTTCACATGATTTTAGCTTTTTCCCCTCATGCTTCTGTACAGCATGTTGCACTTAGTTCTCAGCCTCATTGGGAGAGAGTATACAGCAGAATAGCCCTCTGCTTCCTTCCCACCTCATGGATTTTCCGGTAGTGCAGTTTGATGGAGCAGAGGGAACGTGCAGTGAAGCTGCAAGCCTCAAACTCGCAGTGATAGGCTGGCTCTTTGCTGTGTGTGTCCAGATGTTTCCTCAAGTCAATAAGATTCTTGCAGCTAAAAGGAAATGATAAGGGAACAAAGCTGAACACTGTGTAGCACACACACACACACGTGCCTCTGAGTGCTTCTCCGTCACCAGCCTGGGAAGACAGAAAGCCCTGGTCCTCACCTGTAGTCACAGTAGTCACACTTGAACGGCCGCTCCTCACTGTGCCGAAAACGAATGTGATTGCGCAGGGAGGAGGGCAGTGGGCAGGTCATGTCACACAGAGGGCACTTGTAATGGTTCACTGTGCGAAAGAATGGGTGGAAAACGTCACCAGAAAGCAGGGCAGAGCACACACTCTTCAGAGTCTCAGCTGGGAGAAGGGGCCTTTACTCACCATGGTTCCTTATATGGTCACGGAGCAGCCTCTCTGTGGCAAACCTCTTGGAGCAGTGAGAACACTGAAACCTCTGCTCTGCAGCATCAGGGCCAGGGAGAAAGGGGAGGGGATGGTGAGAAAAGAGATCAAAGCAGAGAGAACAGCACAAAGAGCAGCAAGTAAGAAAAAGAAGTAGTTATAGTGGAGCTGGGAACCCTTCTCTCCAGGCAGAGATAGCAGACACTGACTACAAAGCCAAACAAAAAAAAAAATCACTTGCAAAGACCAATCTGCCTCCCCTTCACACAACCTCCTTGTGCTGCCAGTGCAGGAACTGGGGAGCAACCATCACACACACACACACACACACACATCGCCAGCACAGCACAAGAGAACTCAACAAGCAAATCCCAGTGCTGCTGCAAGTGCCCAGCTGCTGCCTTTGACTTCAGTCCTGGGTCCCTACAGGAGGAACAGCTCTGGCTGCAGCAGTGTGAGCCCTGTGCAGCCTTGTCAGCTTCCAATCCTCCTGCCTCTGCAAGAAGACACTTCTCAGAGATTCATCAGTGTCTTAGTTCCCAGGCATCAGAGAAGCAAGGTTGCTTCTAAGCACACCCGTGCCCTTTACTTGCAGAGAACAGGCAGGTCTAGCAAACCAAATGGCCCAGCCAGAGGACTGCTCACAACCCACTCCTCCCCTGCCCGCAGGAGCTTACGGTCCAGCGCAGTCTGACGGCGGATATGGTCAAAGAACTTGGTGTTGTTGGCGAACATCCCCCCACAGGTAGGACAGGCCACCACCTTCTCCTGCGTGTGGCTGCGCAAGTGCTCCCGCAGTTTGCAGCGCCCCTTGAAGGTGCAATCGCAGTCTAAACAGAAACAATGGAATGCCATTAAGATCCTTCACACGTGGGCCACGATCCACAACCTGTCTGAATGGCAGGCTTCTTGCTTCTGTTTTGACTAGCAAGGATCAACTCCCTGCTCCAAAAAGCCCACAGAGCAGGGTCACAGCAGGATGAGATCACTAGTGTACAACTGGCATGCCCCCCCTGCCCACAAGCAGCTAAGGCAATTGCACAAACAAAGGAGAGAGAAATTATTGAAAGTGGAGCCTTTTCTTCTAGTTACTAATTAAATATAAATGAAAAGTTCAATATTAAGCACTCAACTGGATCCCCTGAAGGAAATTCTACAGGAATATTTCACTGTTAGGACCATGCACACATATTTTTGAAATTCAAGAGGCTCTCTGAAACCCTGCCAAGGAGTGCTCCTGTACAACGTTCGCAATCCAGCCCTGTGCAAAGCTCTCTAGAGAGGCTTTGCATGCACCCACTAACCTTTCCAGCCACAGAGGACCACGTGGTTCTCCTTCCCTGCCGCTTTGTACTCCGAACAGAAGCTGTGATCCTCCACGTGCCGATAGAACCACTCGGGATTATCAAATGATCTCTGTTGGGGAGCAGGGACAGACAAAACAGGGTGAAAAGATCAGCACAAACTGGCCTTGTGCTCTGCCTCAGCCAGAGCACAACAGACGCTTTCACACAAACACAGCGAACAGGCAGGCATACAAGTGAGCTGCAGGACAAAAGCAGCCCTTGGCCCGCCATGGCACAAATAACATAGGAAAGCAAAACTGGGTCCCCTGTTCTCACCTCACAGTACTCCCACAGACACAGAAAGTTCTCCTGGATCTCAGGAATGATATTGCGGCTCTGGAAGTCCAGCTGGCAATGGCTTACATCTGACTGGTTCTGCAGGGCCCGTAGTCCCCACTGCTTCAGCTTGGTGTGGTAGCAGTGGAAATAGACGTGGCGAATGAGGTCAGCTGAGCTCTCTGGGGAACAGAAACCAACCCCTGCCACAAACACGTGTATTCCTCTGCAACACAAACAGGAGATATACAGGCTATAATGGTCTGGTGGAAACTCTCCAAGCTCAGGCTTCCGCAGACAGTGAAACACCACGGCTTTTTTCATGAGATTCCAGTCCTGCAACAGGCAGAGGCAGAGGAAAATTGTCTCACAATGAAGTATCCCAGAGAAGAGCGATGGCTCATGAGCCACAGCGGCTGACACTGCTAGCTCCTTACCGAGAGGGTCCATCTCGTCCCGGTGCTCCCCGGGAAGGTGCTGCTGCAGGTGCTGGGCCACGTGCTCGCAAAACTCTTCCATCTTCGAGGCCACGTAGGTGCACACCTCCCACTCGCACTGCAGCACCAAGGACTCCTTGCCGCTGGCCTTGACGGGCGGCATGGCCGGGGCCACCGGCCCTGAAGGGCAGGGTGGAGACGCTGAGGGCTCCCTTCACCGTCGCGGTCACCCA
>NW_009203896.1:0-4662 GCF_000690835.1 Fulmarus glacialis
TCTCCCTCTCCCTCTCCCTCTTCCTCTCCTTCTCCCTCTCCCTTTCTTTTTTCCCACTTCCCAATTAAAAAGGCTTGATTTCCAGTGGTAATGATCAGAAAGCTTGCTTTCTAACACTCTGCAATAGATATTGCTTTTGCAGTCTCTTGTGAATGGTGAATATGCCCAGCTTCTGGACTACCCTTTTCTATGGTAAAAATGCTATCTTAAAATCAGATTTCATCCTGTTGAAGTTCTGCAATCAGTGTCCTGTTTCTCTCAGATGTCTAAGACCTGTTTGTCATGCTGTTGAATGGTTTTGCAATGCTTAGACTCATCTTGTGAATGGATATTCATTCCAACCATTCTTGTTAAAGGAATATTCTGTCTTTGCAGAGCCCAGTCTTCCAGATGGTCTTAAAAATTAAATAAAAAGCATCTTTCTAATCATACTTTCATAGGTCTTTTAGTCTATTGTCCTGAGGCAAGCTTAAACTCAGGAAAGTAATTAGGAAAACTAATTCGCCTACTTGATTTAGTCCAATGACATAACTGTCTGATATTAGGTTTTTGGAATAAGATTCATACTGAATAGCATGAATGTGATCTGGGAGAAGTTCAGAGCAGAAATGTAAGATGCTTCAAACTTCCTGTCTGCAAGAGTGTTTCTTTCCACTGATTATAGGGAGAGTTTAGGAAGAATAATGTGTAGTGTAAGTGCTTGAAGATAAGTGCTGCAAATACCTCCGTAATTTCTTTTCCTAAAAAGAGACAGATCTCTGTATATCCTTTTTGCTCTTGGTTAAAGAATGACTAATAGATTTGATCCATTCTTTGTGCCTAAAATGGGACACTGGCAAAGAAATTAATCTTTTGGATATAGGAATGCATATTTTCTATGTACATTGATGAACCATTAAGAAAAAAATGATATATACAGTACTCTATTCAAGTTGTTCGACCTTCAGGATCCATGAATGAAATAATTCCTGCTCTGTCTATTTTTACCTGTTGACCTTATCCTGCTACTCATTTGGTCTGATGGCTGCTGAGAGGTCAGATGAAATGTGAAGATGATGAGCTGTCTGGTGTATCTGTTTTTTTTCAGCTGTCACGTCCCATCTCCTTTTCACCTGAGGTTTGTATTTTTCATTATAATTACTCCTCAATAATGCAAACACATGCGGAAAGTGGCATGGGGAAGGTTGGAGGTGGTGTCTTGGTTTTGGCTGGGATAGAATTAATTTTCTTCCTAGCAGTTACTATACTGCTATGTTTTGGATTTAGTATGAGAATAATGTTCATAACACACTGATGTTTTAGTATTGGTAAGTAGTGTTTATCTATCTAGTCAAGGACTTTTCAGCTTTCCATGCTCTGCCAGGTGCACAATAAGCTGGGAGGGAGCATAGCCAGGACAGCTAACCCAACTGGCCAACGGGGTATTCCATACCATATGATGTCATGCTCAGCATATAAAGCTGGGGGAAGAAGAAGGAAGGGGGGGATGTTCGGAGTGATGGCGTTTGTCTTCCCAAGTAACTTTTACGCATGATGGAGCCCTGCTTTCCTGGAGATGAGATGGCTGAACACCTGCCTGCCGATGGGAAGCAGTGAATGAATTCCTTGCTTTGCTTTGCTCACACGCGCAGCTTTTGCTTTCCCTATTAAACTGTCTTTATCTCAGCCCACGAACTTTTACTCTTCTGATTCTTTCCTCCATCCCACCAGGGGGGAATGAGTGAGCAGCTGTGTGGTGCCTAGTTGCCAGCTGGGGTTAAACCACGGCAGGTGGGATGTGTACAAATTCATTAGTCAAGCAGCTACTTCAAAAGAGATCATAACGTGAAAGAAATGCCCTTCCTTCATAGAATCACAGAATCACAGAATCATTAAGGTTGGAAATGACCTCTAAGATCATTGAGTCCAACTGTCAACCCAACACCACCATGCCCACTAAACCATGTCCCTAAGCGCCTCATCTACACGTCTTTTAAATACTGCCAGGGATGGTGACTCAACCACAGCAGCCTCTTCCAATGTTTGACCACTCTTTCAGCAAAGAAATTTTTCCTAATGTCCAGTCTAAACCTCACTTGGTGCAACTCGAGGCCATTTCCTCTCGTCCTATTGCTAGTTACTTGGCAGAAGAGACCAACCCCCACCTCGCTACAACCTCCTTTCAGGTAGTTGTAGAGAGTGATAAGGTGTCCCCTGAGCCTCCTCTTCTCCAGGCTAAACAGTCCCAGTTCCCTCAGCTGCTCCTCATAAGACTTGTGCTCCAGGCCCTTCACCAGCTTCGTTGGCCTTCTCTGGACATGCTCCAGCACCTCCATGTCCTTCTTGTAGTGAGGGGCCCAAAACTGGACACAGTATTCGAGGTGCGGCCTCACCAGGGCTGAGTACAGGGGCAACACTCAGACAACGGTATCCTGTTTTTTCCATACCAGTTCAAGCACGTTACTTACATAAACTTAATTTAGTGTAAACAGGATTGAAATTTGGGAATATGATTTCCTATCTTAACTTTTCCACTGATGTGGTACATGATTGTGCAAAAGTAAAGGATCTCCCCACCACCAAAATCCTCAACAATTTTGAAATGTATTTTAAGCATAAAGTAACTTCTTGATAACGCCGCTCTCTACCACCCTCATCCACCCATTTCAGTGTGGGTAGGTAATGTGTGATATCCTCTAACTATTACATACGTCTGCTAGGCCTTCAACAGAGAAGACCAAAATATCTACAATCTACTCTAAAATGAAGTTTCCACTAACTCTCCTGGATCAGTGAACAAAAAAACACTCTGTAAAATCTACGCTCTGGCAAAAGTCAGCAATGCACACAAACACCAAGCAATTTACAGCTACTTTTTCATCTCCTTTCTAGCAGTGAAGTATTCTGTATACTCTCTAAGCAGACTAAGTCAATTGTCTATTATCTACCTGCTCATTTACCAGTGATCCAAATGTACATCTTAATTTCCTGTATAGTTGTCTTAGCCTGTTACTGTAGATAATGACTGCAAAGAACAGAAAAATAGTTGGCAAATCAAGATTAATTTTTATGAACTATTTTCACAGTTTTCTGTACAGGGATCAGTTCTTCTGTGTCATTTTCTACCCTAATGTAAGTGCAAAGACAGACTGTATTTTTTCACTTTATAATTAATAACACCTACCTTGACTCTTTCAATTGACTGTTAAGTATTTTTATGAAGTGATGATTTCTCTGCCTTTCCTCATTATTTTTCATTCTTTGACAAATAGCATTTATGAGTTGAATAAGACCTGTGGATTTTCACAAATTTGTTTGAAACAACTCTCTATGTTACTAATTTGGTCCTTGTGAATGTTCATCTGAAAAAGTCATGTGATTTCTATTACTTTACTGAATGACCTGACATTTAGAATCAAGAACAGTACCAGAAGCAATCATTAGGACACTTGGTTTCTCACACATAGTATGGAGATGCACAAAAATTAGTAAGGTTAGCAGATCAAGAAAATTTTAGGGTAGCATATCTTTTTACCATCCTTCTACTTCCACAGGGAAAAAAAATCTGATTCTCTACAGATGTTCTCTTCAGGTTTAAAATAGTTGATTTGTTTGTGAGTAAAAGAAAAGATGTAGATTGAATTCATTAATCATTTATTCATCTTGTCACACTGTTGAGATGACACTTTCATCCTATACTGATGTGTGCATTTGTCTGTCCTGTCGAATAGGTCCAGTGAATCCATAGGAATATTCTTTATCCTCTATAAGCTGAGGATATTGTAGGTCCTCTCTAATCCTTTTGTTCTTACTGGGATTCTGGCAGTGGTAAATGCTGTCTCCTGCTCCAGACAATCTAATCGAGATGAACACCTTCCTTTTTTCCCTGGAAGTTGCAGCAGAATCTCTGTAGGTCATAAAGGTTAAAGAAGTACTATCAATGCTCAAAGAAGCAAGGAAATATTCTACCCATTCAGTTAGATTAGCAAATTATATAGTAATTATACACATATCCTGGATATCTCTTCCTGAACAGTCTTGGTGTTAAAACCTAATAGGGTCAAAGTCACTGTTTCAGACTTTCAGTAGTCTCAGGAATTGCGATTCCCTTGTTGAACACAAAAATAGCAAAGGCAGGTGGGTTCATCATGTCTAAAGTTGTTATTAACAACTATCTAAACTGCTGTGAGCCTCTGCTCAGGAAATCTCTGTGTGGTGAAAGGAGCTCTTCTTCTAAAGTCTGAGGAATATGGATTACCTATGTATATCTATGTGCATGTTACTTACATACACTTAAAAACTCTGTTGAAGACGAAGCTAACTTAATACACATGCTGTACAAACACTTAGGAAGATAAGGTCCCTGCCAAAAGAATCAGTATATTTAAAATATTTAAGTTAAATCAACATGGAAACTATCACATGAACTGAACAATGAATGGACCTCCATTAGATGGAAGGGCAGCCTTCCCACCAAACACACATTTATGTGTCCTCCAGATTGGTGAACTCTGCCGTAGGTTATCTTGCTCATATGATACATAATAAAACAAACAAACAAAGCAAAGCAAAACCACAAACAAAACAACACTTTCAGACAAGTTGATAACAGCTTATATTTGGATATAGTTGTGGAACTTTTTATATCAGAAATTCTTGGGTGCTTGTCCTGGTTTTGGCTGG
>NW_009203897.1:0-18558 GCF_000690835.1 Fulmarus glacialis
CCCCGACGACAGCGGCCGATGTGGTGGCACCCCCGCCGGGACCCGGCCCTCTCACCCACCGCGAGCGGGGGGCTTGCTCTGTGATTTCTTTTTTAATTTTATTTCTGCCAATCACACTATGTTCTGATTTTCCGGCCAATTTTAATAGCTGATGTTTTGTTTGGCTGCTGTTTTACTTGCTGTCAAAAAGAATTTGATGCAGAAACCATTTAAGCATGTATACAACCCATGGAGGGATTCATTTGACCTCATTATACCGCAATAAAGAAGAAATCCAGTTTGTTAAATATCACCGAACCGCATGCATTTCACATCAGATCATAAGAGTTATGCTTCAAAAGATTATTCCAGAAAGTGCTTGGGAAGACGGAACGGGTTAACTTTGCTTGCCAGAAGGTGTTCTGACAAACACAGGAAAAGAGAGAGAGATGCAGCCCCCTTTAAGAGCAGAGCAACTGAAGAAAAAAGAGATTTATGCTTTTAATTAATGGCAATTAAACCATGCCTGTTGGCTTGGCCTATGGCAATTGTTCCCTGCAAAAAGGAGGCCGAGCTGGTGACAAGCATTTGAATCCGCTAAGTTCTGTCAAGGGAGCTGACTCTGCAGGCATCAAAACCAAACTAAATCAATAAAAGAATTAAACTTTTATAAATTGCATTTTGACAAGTATCAGATACCGTTAAGCTTTGATATTATGAATTCCTCAGAGGAGATGCAAACAAGAAGGGCCGCAGTTAGAGATCCAAACAATCAAAGAGGCTTGTTAACATGCGCTGTCAAATGCATCAGTGCTATTAATTACTACAAATTAATGTGACTCTCTCTTCCTCTGGTGATTGGAATAATAATCAGCTGGATTCATGGAATGAGCACAGAGAACATATGCAACCCTGCCAAAAATAATAAGTTAAGAAACCAGGAGACATTTGCAATCTTTATGCTTACAGGCTTGATAATTTGCTTGTCGCTAGTGTGTCCCACTTTACCCCATCCTTCTGATTGCTGGGAACTGTCTCATCTGCATCCCAAACGGACATGCTCTCACTCCCTGGCTGCAGCAGCACTCATCCTGATGACAAAATCCTTCTGCTCTTCAGCAGAGGTGGGAAGGCAGGAGGACACGCAGCCGAACATCTCGGCCCGACTGGCCAGGCAGCGCTGCAGCCCTCTCCGTGGCCCCAGCCCGCTCCCTGCAGCCGGGGCTGCCCAGAGACCCCTCCGTGGTTTCAGCTCCTGCACCCCACGGGAAATCAGGTGCTGGAAGTGAGAACGGTATATTTTCCACATGCACAGGAGGTATGGAGATGATAAAACCATGGTGCATACCTGGCAAGTTCTGACCCTATTTCAGTAGTCCAAGGTAGAAAAACTGCACCACGTTCTCCTACTTCAGTGAAATACTTTCCCAGTGCTAGCGCAGAAACAAGCCAGTCCAAAAGGCAGCATATCACCTTCCCGTGAGAAAATTAACCATCCTCGGACTTCGATTTCTTCCCGTGTTCAAACAGCAATGCCCTTGCTACTGCGATAGCACACAAATGGTTGTTTCCAGCTCAAACCACACCTTGCAAAGGGCACAGCAGAACTCTGAGCATCTCTCACTCCACTCTTCTGGTTTTACCACTACCACAAGATACAATGCTATGTTCCCATAGCCTCTGTACTTACAAAGGACCCTTCTAGCTATGGTGGACTTTAGAGAAGTCCTGCATTTTCCCCTGCTCATACAGCCAGAAAAAACATAGAGTTGGAGACAGGGCTTTTGGGGACAAAGGAATCTGAGGTTCTGTGGCTTGGTGGTGAGTGATCACTCCAAACATACAATGCCTTTACTCAGGCCCAACTCTCTGCCACACCAAAACGCAGAGAGCAGTATGTGGTAGCCATAGAAAGCAGAGTTTTCAGGCACTCTGGCACCAGGAGGCCAGGTTTGCTGGGGAGGGACTTGGCATAGAAGCCTCATGTGCTGCTGGTTGCTGCTTCTCTTCTCCCAACCAGCAGGACCTTTGCTTGCAGGAGCCTCGTCTCCCCTTTCCACACCAAAGGGCTGGGGACTGTAACCCGGCTTGCAGGGAGAGCCGAGGCAGCCAGTATAAATGCACATCAGAGTGGAGAAAACCCTGATCTGGGGACACCCTCACCCTGCTGCCTCGGGAGACTCCCTGCTGCTGGAGGGCTCGAAGGCTGTGCTTGAAGCCAGAGCTGAAGGCAGAGCTCGGGAAGAAGAGCAGATGGGCGAGGGAGAGAGGAGAAGCATAAAATTGACGGATGTCATTTTATGTTCCCTTGAACACTGTAAACTAAAACATATCCCAACCTTTGCCCAGGGGATGACGGGGATAGGCAGGGTGGCACGCTCCTCAGCCCTGAAATGGAGCAGAGGAAAAGAGCAGGCTGGTTACGCCAGCTCTGTGCGGTGCATGGGAGAGCTTCACGGCCCTTTGCACCAACATGCCAGGGTCAAAGTCTTCATCCCCAAACGCCTCTTTCTAGAGACCAACAAAGCCCATTCCCTGGACCAGGTGGGTAGAACAGCAGGTTTCTCAATCAAGTAAGTGCTAACGAGGCCTCAAATCTCACTGCCCAACCTCCATTCTGCAGGACACTGCTTTGTAAGAAGGGCTGTGTCTCAGACCCGTATGCGCAGCAAAGATGTCCTACAGCCACACGCCACAGAAATGCAACACATCCATCTTGGAAGCAGGAAGCAAAGGCCAAGCAGAGCCCCTACCTCTCTGCTAAAGGAGGTTCTCTGACAGGCACCCTCTAATGCAGGATAGCAGGCACCGTGATGGAGCTAAAAGGCAGTTTCTGAGTACAGTGAGATGAATTAACTTGACACCATCTGGTAGCAGTTTTTCATTTCTGACAATATTTAAAACTTAATTTGAGCTCAGGCAGTGATAAATAGGTCTCACATCTCACCTGGCTTTGGTAACCTCTTGACTGAGGCGTATCAAGTCATTTGTCTGAGGCTGTAGATCCTGATATTTTATTGCTATGTCTAATCTAAATAGACTGCTGGACACTGCCCTTATTGCACCCTGGTAATTCTGGATTGATCCTGCAAGCAAGAGGGGAGCAATGACATCTAGGTCTTTCTTTCGGCAAACGCACAATGAAAGTTGATCATGTTTAAGCATGTTCTCCCAGCTGGAATCCATAACAGATGATAGCCATGAAGCATTAGTGTTCCCAAACATCTAATGGCAGGGGGGGCATTTATTATTACTATCACAATTATTTCTTTTAAAATCTGACTTAGTTTTAATTTTCTCACTCTAAATACTGCTCATGATTGCTCTAGCATGTGTATATATATCTATGCATGTATGTACACATATAGACGCTTGAGTCTCTATATAAATAAATAATCCCTTTAGACAGAACAGCATGACAGCAAAAGCTTTCAGATGAAAACATGGTGTGAAAATGTAGCCTGTCTCTTCTCTTTATGTTCCATGGCAAATGCAAAGGAAATTTATTGCTTCAAATATGTGCAATCATTTTTATCTGATTACCTGTAGATGCTCTATATGGCTCTGTGCAAGAGACAGTATATTCTCTGTCTCCTGCAGAGATCCCAGTTTATTACAAGCACACTTCCATTCTTCCACATGTCTTTATGAATTTGAAGGAGCTGCTTAGAATTTGTCACTTATTTTTAACAATATAATTTTCTTTGGAAGGAACATTCTTGCTAAGCTTGACATGTGATATTTAATCACATATTGACCACTCAGTACTATTTTAATGCTTCCTGTCAGCTCCAGTACAGCAGGCAGAGTTCAAACAACACATTTGCCTGGAGTTCAGTATTCATTTAAATCAAATTTGTCAGCTTTCAATTTTTTTAAATGTAATATTTTATTTTTATTAAACGCAAGTTAATAATGCCTTGTCAGGCCAAGGGCATGTTTTAATGTGAACAACTCAGATGTTAAATGAAATTAGAGCCATAACGCCCTGCTAATAAAGTCATAGAATCACAGAATCATTTAGGTTGGAAAAGACCTTTAAGATCATCGAGTCCAACCGCTAACCTAGCATTGCCAAGTCCACCACTAAACCATGTCCCTAAGCACCACATCTACACGTCTTTTAAATACCTCCAGGGATGGTGACTCAACCACTTCCCTGGGCAGCCTGTTCCAACGCTTGACAACCATTTCAGTGACGAAATTTTTCCTAATATCCAATCTAAACCTCCCCTGGTGCAACTTGAGGCCATTTCCTCTTGTCCTATTGCTTGTTACTTGGGAGAAGAGATCAACCCTCACCTCACTACAACCTCCTTCCAGGTAGCTGTAGAGAGCAACAAGGTCTCCCCTCAGCCTCCTCTTCTCCAGACTAAACAGTCCCAGTTCCTTCAGCCGCTCCTCATAAGACTTGTGCTGTAGACTTTTCACCTGGGTCTGGTTTTATCCCTTTCCCCCTTCAAATCTAGTTTAAAGCTCTTTCAATGAGCCCTGCTAACTCCTGTGCAAAGATCCTTTTCCCTGGAGACAGGTGGAAGGTGTACCCTGTCTGTCGCCAGCAGGCCTCGTGTCGTAGACTGGTCCATGATCAAAAAAACCAAAATTCTGCCAATGACACCAGGCTCAGAGCCAGGTATTTATCTGCTGCCTCTTCCTGTTTCTTCCCTCATCATTCCCTGCAGCTGGAAGGACGGAGGAGAACGCTACTTGAGCTCCTGATCCCTTAACCAGGCATCCCAAGGCCCTGATGTCTCTCTTGATTTCCCTCGGACTTCTAGTTGCAACTTCATCGCTCCCTACCTGAGAAGTCAATAATGGATAATAATCTGAGGCCGTACCAGGGTAGGAAGTTTTCTCTTTGTGTCTTTAACCCGGGCCCCAGGGAGGCAGCAGACTTCCCCAAGAAGTGGGTCCAGTCTGTATATTGGTCCTTCTCTTCCCTTCAGAAGGGAGTCTCCTATGACAATGACCCATCTTTTTTTCTTTATGGAAGCAGTTTTGATGCAGGGCATAGGCCGACTTAACCTTGGTGACACCTCCAAGCTAGATGAACCGTCGTCCTTGTTACTGTTTAGCTCCACTTGCAGAGCCTCACACCTATTACACAGAGCCTTTACCTATTAATGCCAGCATCTCAACCTAACACAAACATGCGCTGGCTTTGTGTTTCGTTGTCTCAGGGAGCTTTTTCAGATATATAAAACAGCCACACAAGCACACACACACACACACCCCCCCTTTTAAAAGCACGTGCTCCTGTTACAACACTTGTGTACGTTACTTACAGATTTCCACATGTTCTTTTTCCTCTTCGTAAGGCATCTTACTCGACTGGTGACATAACAGCCTGGGTTATTAACACTGTCTATTCTCAGCTTCATATTTCATTTTCCATTATGCTATCTATAGTGACTTGACTATTTTTTTCCCCTCACAATATTTATGTATGCAAGTGTACACATATGAACACAGCTTTTCTACAGGGAGGTGCAGACACAGCGAGCATGTGCCTACCTAAATACATGCAACTGTATGTATGTCTGGGTGCATTAATGTTAGACACATACATGTATATAAAGCATTTGCGCATCTCAAGCGTGTGGAAGAATTCATCTGTGCACACTACACACTGTATGATACGCACCCACAAATGACAGGTGATCCTCTGCAGTATTTATCTTTACCCGAGTGAAAAGTTATCCCTCTTCTCGTTCACAAAGACAAATGTAGCAATGAGCAGCTGTTGCACGTTAGAGGGTAGGAGATGGATGGAGACTGATCTAGCCTTCTAAATATATTGTAAACTGCAGCACTGTAAAGTAACGTAGCGTCACAGGGGGTGATGAAGCACTGCATCTTTACCAAGCAGTGGGACAAACCCAGGACCCAGGTCCCCACACTGCAGCTGTGGGCTCTGGAGCCGTTCAGCGGCTGTGCCGCACCAGGGATGGGTAACGGAACATTATGTCTTTCACCTCTTAAATCACCGGCTCAGAAGGAGCGCAGGTCAGCGGTGGCAGGGCTGTCCCTATCTGACAGCTGTGCTGGGGCGGTGGCAGCGAGGCGGTGGCCTGCGTGGCCCGGGCACACAGGTGTCCCTATCACCGGCTACCCATGCGAGTGACACTAATTGGCACCTTCGTCAGCAGGCTCAGCGGAGAGGCTGAGGACCGAGCGGGCGCGGAGGTGCACACACTCCTCTCACCCGGGTCAGGGCTGGAGCCCATTATCCCGCGCGGCGGCGACAGCCCGCACCCTGCCTCCCAGCATAGCCGTGCTCCACCGCTTCCCACAGCCACTAACGCAATTACGGCGCAGGGTAATGACAGCGAAGGGGGGGAGGGAGGGAGCTGCACAGAGGTTAAGAAATGTTTTCCAGTGACATTTGAGAGGAGACGACGTATTACCACTGTGGAGAGAGATGGCAAGGCTTTTGGGAGGGTCAGGATGAGGGAAGAGGGAGTTTTTGTGCTGAAAGCGCCCAGAGGATGTTGCAAAGCAGATCCAGGCTCCCAAGGCACTTCTGCCCAAGGCTGGTGAGAGCAAGGACTGGCCTCATGGGCTGGAGAGGGACCTGAGAGGATTTTAAAAACAAAGAATTGGGTTTCTCCCAGGTTTGCATCAACCCCTGAAGGTGCCTCCCCCGCCGCTGGTCAGGGAGATCGCCAAGGCGCAGGCCCAGCATGATTTCCCCAGGCGGCTCTGGAGATCTGACCACAGTTTTTAACCTGTCCCTGGTGGAAAGTGTGAGGGAGGAGAAGGAACAGTAACACCCATTTTCTCCCATGAGGAAGGTCCCCCCTGGGGCCCCGGGAGCCCCCCAGCGCAGAGCAGCACTGCTCGCCCTTCACCACTCTCAGCTGAGCACAGGGGAGGGCAGAGCAGCCCTAGTTCCAGGGGTGAGAGAGGGGCAAGTCAAGCATATTTGAAATGGGGACAGTTGGTTTTCCTGTGCTCACCTCCACCATGCAAGCACCCAGCAGCAAGCAGAGGTATCAAGCGTTCCTTCCTCTGCCAAGGGCAGCAGCACAGATGCCCCGGGCAGGTTCTGGGGTGCCCCATGTCCCTGTAGGAATGGGTGCACTCCTGCCGTCCACAGGCTTTTCGGGCAGCCAGGGGTATGGGCAAAGCCCCCTCCAGAGGTGAGTCCAGCTAGCTGGGAATTAAAGGCCACATGGATGCATCTTTGGCATCCATCTCCTTACACTTTACCTTTAATTGTGTCTATTTTAAAAATTCCCTGTAGGGCATGCCGAAAACCTGCGATTCCCAGGCACTGCAATATCCAACCTTCAGCATGAGCCCAGCCCACCTCCATGGCCCTGGCTTTCCCTAGTTTAGGGGTGCTTCAGTTGTCATTGCTTCCACCACCCAGGGTTTGCTCCTCCTAGGCTAACCTTCCCACCCAGTGCCACCTCCAGCACAGGGTGAAAACACACCTCTGTCAGGCTTTAACGCCCTTCAGTGGGTTTTCCAGCAGGTACCTGTCTGATCTCTAGGGGGGTGTGAGGAGCCCTTGCCCAAGCCCACGTCCATCGTGGCCCATGTCTGGGAGTTGCTGGCTGGATCCCAATGGATGCTGGTGGTGGGTCAGGGTCGGGCCAACACAGGACCCAGCTCAGGACCCGCTCAGAAACAGAGCTCAGCATCCTGCATCCTCCACAGGGAAAGGAAAGGGAAAGGATGTTGAAAAAGTGCATTGAGGTACGAAGTTTTTATTCTGCCTCTGCTCTTTGGTTGGTACCCGAGAACAGCAATGCACTGGGCAGACTCAGATTGGGCTGCAGCCAAAACTGCACCCATGGGTTCCAGGGCGGCACTGGAGGGCAGGGACAACCGGGCCGTGGGGCTCCCGCGGCTGTCGCTGCCTGCTGGGGCTGTGCTTGGGCATGCGGCTGGGTAGCGGTTTCTCAGGCTTCGCTGCTGTCTGGAAGCCAAAGACAAGAGCCCTTTGCAGGCAGGGTGCTGGGTAGCGGTTTCTCAGGCTTCGCTGCTGTCTGGAAGCCAAAGACAAGAGCCCTTTGCAGGGTGAGGAAGCAGCTGCACCTCTTATCACACAGCTCAGCCCCATCCACCACCAGGGAAAACACTTCCCACCATGCCTTTCCATGGAGAGAGGAAAAAAAAAAACCCTCTAGAAGACCATTGTGCATTTATTGGCTGCTGTGTTCCCTCTGGAGATCAGTAAGATTTTTCTAAGGGAGACATTGCAACTGTATTTCTAGGCCTTCCTTACATCTCCTTGCCGTACGTCCTGCAGTACTGGAGCAGTGCTTCCCATCGCTGAACACCACACATCTCCTGCCCCACTCCGATGCCCCAGATTTATCTCAGTGCGATGCAATTAGAGCTAATGCGGTTACATCATCATAAAACCGGTATAACAGAAAATCAGCCTGAAGAAGTTCACATCCATTTACGTGTTCATTCAGACTGTCCAGACGTAATAAGCCTATTCGGATTCTAATGATCAAAAATGCACATAGTTGGCAATAAGGCATATATATTAATTATAACTGTGCAGTTCAAACATGAGCTAGTTTACATAAGAGTAATTAGAATCACAATTGACCTTTTGTAGAAACGTAGGGCTATGCTTAATTCTAGCCACAAGCATTCAAAACATTTATTTAAATAGTATTTCTACTTCCTAACTCATAATTATATATTTTTTGAAAATCATTTTATGGCAAACTGAAAACAACTTGTATCCTGTGCGGTCGAGGAAGAGAAAGCTCTGTTCTTTATATCAACGCACTCAAATGCACAGGAAAATGGTCTAACATGCAAAAGCAGAGTAAGAAAACATATATTTATTTTAAAACTACATGAATTGCCACCAGGAAAGCAGTTACATTTACCCTTTACTTAAGAGTGATCAAATAACATCCAGTCATGTGAGACTCCCACCTATTTACTTCTCTGTTTTTCTGTACTATTTATTATTTCTTGAACCAGCCAGAGAAATCCCTTTCTTTAATGAAGAACACATATTTAAAGTAATGTGGCATTGTTGCCTTCCATGATTGCTGGCACCCTGGGCTGGAGCCTTCTCCCCAGCGCCCTGCAAGGCAGCGCCAGCCTCAGGGGTCAGGGAGAAGCAACAAAAGCGTCAGCTAGAAGTACCTCTGCAGGAGGGAAATGGGGAAAAGTCCCCCTTAATTTTAGCTGCCTTTAAAGTCCATGGGTTATTTTGCAAGTCCTTCTCCATGCCAGGATGTCTGGCAAGAAAATAGCGGGGATTTTGAGGGGATGGTTTGGACGGGTCTGTCGGAGTTTCGCATGAGCGGGGACAGCTGGGGCAAGCCCACCATTTGCAAACGTGCCTGTGGTTATGCTTTCAATAGGTGGCACTTATGAATAATAATATGCATAATCTATCTTGTGCCCAGGCAGGAGAGAAAACATAAATGGACAAGCCTGAAGGCATGGCCGTCTATTAAAGGTTGCTTGGGAATTCTCTGCAGAGTTAGGGCAAAACTGTGCTGCTAAACATGGCTGGGGGATTTGCATGTTTAAGAAAACAGGACTAATTGAAAACCCCTCTCTTCTGGATGAGTGATTTACATTTCTTACAGATGAAATTACAGAGGGTGAAATACAGTTTTGTCCTTTTCTTGTTTATTTGATTGTGAGCTTTCATTGCTAACTTTCCTTTTTATTAAAGAGCTGCAACACAGACAGTGAGAAAAAGCCAAAATCCTCAGGCCATGTTACACACCTAAAGTCTAAACCCTGCAGAAATACACAGTCCTGCTTTGTTCTGTGGCCATTTGTAGACACCTTGAATTAAGTACCCAGGGCTCAGGATCTTAGTAATTAAATATAAAAACAGTTAGGAAATTGCAAGAAAACCCCACTCTCTCCTAGCTATCATTGCAAACAATCTAGGTCTATTCCCTCACCAGCGGCGAGGACAATATATCATAAGGGAAAGAAGTGTTTGATTCTAAAGTAGTCCAAGAAATAATGAGGTAAGCATCTTGGGCTTTTCCCAGGGAAATACCCATCAGACTCACCCTTATTTTCTAACTGTTTATATAATGCCCTAGCTGCTTTCTTTTAAAAGAAAGAAAAATTGGTATTATTTAAAAAGAGTAAGTACATGTTTAACTCGGGTGAATCCACTTCCTTTGCGCTGCTAACCAGGGAGCAGCCACTGTCCAGATCCCGAGGGACCATGAGAAATGACCTCCGCTCCCAGGGAGGAAAGCCAGCCCAGGAAACCGCTCCCACCAGCTCAGGAACAAGCCTGGTACAGAGCTGAGGAAGGAGTCTCCAAAAATCCAGCATTTACCTGCAAGCCAGGAGAGAGGAGCAGATGAAGAGGAGCTCTTCCATGAGACATCAACTTACCTTTAGCAGGAGAAGGTCTATAGCCGGGGACACCACAAACATGATGCTCATTAGAAATGAGATACCAAGAGTACTTACAACAGTAAGTGATTTCTAAATGCGTGGCTCAGCTGTTGGCTAACTCCAGCAGTGACAGCAGCCTCAGAGAGCAATAGGAACCCAAGTCACCACTGGGGCAAGAGGCCCACACTCACCACGTATTTATCACACCTCAGACAACCCAGCTGCAGAAGATTATGGGAGTGCTGGTGTTTTAATTGCAAATGGCTGTATGAGGAGCAGAGAATCTCATTGCCTTAGTATTAATAATAGGCACATGGGGGTGGGGAGGGATTTTAACACTACAAATCACAGCTGGTGGTTTTATAAGCCCATGTGCACAAAAGGCAGAACGCAACAAGAATTGGAGAAAGCAATACTCAAGGATACAGCATCAAACATTTCAACTTTAGTACTGCTGTTGGCCAAGCAGGCGGAAAAAAAAAAAAAACCAAAAAAAAAAACCAACCACACTATCGGCATGGGAAGAAAACACATCTCCAGATCTTCATAAAGCTATGGTAGGTTATTTGGAGGATGAATCCCCTGGGGTAGTTAAAAGTGGTTGTGCTCTGCTGAAATGTATTCCATCCTGGGAGTTAGCACAGCAAGTTCTCCAAATGGATGAGCTGCCAGCCCGGGGTTTTCCCACACTCTACCTGTGGGTGTTCCAGGAAAGCAAAATTAAGTGCAGAAAAGGAGAAGGGGGAACGCAAGAGGAATCCTATATCAGGCTTTCAGCTGGCCTCACCACCACTAATCGTCTCCATACATGTGAACTGGGTGTAAAGCGTTCCCACATCAGAGCTGTAGCTGTGCATAGGTGTAAATTACTGCACAAGGTTCAAGGCAGCGCTCAGCCATGCCCAAGTTGCCTAATTAACAGTTGTTAGTGTGGCGGAGCTATAAAGTGCTAATATTCAAATGTTATGACTGTGCTGCCTCTTGCCAAAATCCATAAAGTGTTTGGAAGCTGGCTGGTGTTACCGACTAAACTCTCTCTTCCCTCACAAGCACAGGATCAAAGGCAGCCATGCTAATTAACCCCTCTTTTTAGTGCATCCGTGGTGAAAATGTAATGCTGCACCAGGGCGGCTACTGCAGCGGTGCCCGGCCCCGGCAAAGCCCCGGCAGGAGATGCCCCAGGGCTGCGATAGCAGATCTCTTGCTTTCTGTCTCAGGCAAGGCAGCCCCCTAATTTGGGAGCTGCTGTTCTGGGTGGTCAAGATGAAAAATCAAATATGTTTTTGTAGGACTGTTATTTTAAAACTAAGCCCTTTGACTCACACAATCAACCTCCAAAACAAGGCCTACAGGACTGGAGAAAAGCACTCATATTAACAGATAGTACTTGACATTGCCCACGGCTAAATATGGGGAACAAGATGTTCTCTGTGGCCATACCAGGCTTCCTTAGTCATATATGCTTTAATCTAAGCCCTGCTACAGGGAGAGATCCCCAGCCCCATTCTCCCTTCTGAGCAACAACAGCAGGGCGAGTAAAATGTGCGTCCGCTGAAGCATGGCCAACGCGACACCAAGGCTTGGCTCTGCGCAGATCAACCCAGTCAGGCAGGAGCATGCCCTTGGTGCAGTTAATTTGGGAGTTATTTTCTATGGTTAGCATCAAAGACGTTTCCTATTCCTGCAGGCTGTTTACATCTCACTAATTTCATAAATGGCAGCGCATGTCTGACCCCCTTCCTCCCGCCATTACACTCATCCCCTAAATCCCCTGGAAAGCTCTGCGCTGTACCCGGCTAGCGCAGCCCGTGGTGCGGAGCCACCCCTACCCCGGCCACGGCCATCTTTGGGAGGAGAGGGCCACAGGCAAGGGGCTGCTCGGGGACCCTTGCCAAGGGTCCGTCTCCCCAAGGGACAGGGGTCCCAGGCACAGGGATTCAGTCCAACCTACCTGCGCTGATGTTGGCACCCAAATGCCCTGAGCTCGCAGCCCACTCCAGCTCTGCGGAAAAGGTCAGCCGCACGATCCCCGCTTTGCAGAAGGAATAGGGACCTGCCAGCGGCAGCACGGCTTTCCCCGGGCGCAGCAGCAGCACACCTAGGCAAAGCAGCTCAATTTCTTCAATCTGTGGGACGACACCACCTCCCTCAGCCAGCCAAACTTCTCAAGAGAGGAGATCCTCATTTTATATCATCCTTACAACACTTTTCAAATATCGCGTTAATCCCCAAGGTCTAATGTTTGAAATATGTATAGTTAGTTGGCTAACAGACCTGGGTTTGCCAACACAGCTCGATCCAAGTCCACCAAAAATGAGAAGCCCTACTGAACTTAGGGTTTGGCTTCACGCGAGGCCGGCTCGAGGCTGTGGTGGGGAGAAGGGCTTTCCTCGCCCAGCACAGCCCTCCAGCCACGGCAGCCGGGAGGTCTCTGACACCGGGCTCTGCAGGCATGGGCATGGGGAGAGCTGGATGGGGCTGGAACTCCCACGTAACTCTTTGAAAATGTATCCCATAAAAAGTGACTTTTCCCAGCATCCTACAGTTAAAAAAAAAAATTAAATCTCATCAAAAGCAACAGAGTCTCTCAGCAAGGCAGGCGTCGGCAGAGCTGGGCTCAATCACGCCGCGCGGGAGGGGAAGTCCCTGCGACTGAGAAGCGAATGGGTGTCTGCAGCACAGCATAAATTAATACGGCAGCTGCTGCTTTTGCAGGGAAATCAAACCCCAGCCATTCCCTTTCACAAACAGAAACTTCACAGATGCACTATAGGATATTTCGTTACTAAGTATTTTGAATTTTCAACATGAAAAATATTCCCTAGCGTTAGTTACATTATTTGTTTCATAGGGAGGGGATTAACATTCCTGGCGCTCAGAAAAGAGGCACATGCCACTGAAGCAAGCAAATATGATTATTTCTTTGTTTTCACAGGTCCTCGTGCAGGCGACTGCAGGTCTCGGAGATACACTTCAGGCCTGTGTCAATGTACGGCACTCCTTCATTAGCACTTCAAGGGCTCTGAGTCTGGGGAGGGGAAGGTCTCCAGTCTCAGAGGCAGATTCTTCACCAGTTTACACCATGCAAGCATGGGGTTACTCCTGATTTATTCCGGACATGGCTGAAAGTAGCACCTATTCCCTTGTATTTATTTATGTCTTCTATAAAAGATTTAAAATTAAAAAAAAAAAAAGAGACAGGTTATTGTCTCATTTACACCAGCGTAACTCTGGAATAGCAAAACCAACTCCAGACAGTTGGAATGTCTCGGGGAGCTGATCTGGCCCAGTGGCTTTATTTCTGGAGCTCCGCTCCACCTCTGAATTTTAAAAATGATATGTTCATGCTCTGAAGCAAACCTAATTTTCCAGCTCAAACATTTTATGCAATATTTTAGTAGGCTGTTTTATACTGCTGTACAGTCTCCAATTTTAAGTATTATCAATAATGTATTCTTCCATATAACCTCTTTAACACTCACAATAGAATAAAATAAAAAACACATCAACAAAAAAATTGTCTCCGCTTGGCAATGTTGTGTGAATGTTAAATTTCCTATTTCACAATGCAGCCATCGCTATAAAACTCTGAGGGCGGATTAACGCTCTTCTGGTACTTCACTGTATCAGAACATGGATTTGCAGACAACAGCTGCAGCAAATTCCCTTGACTGAGAAGAATTACAAGTATTATCACCTAGATCATTAAACTGGGTTCATAGATTGCAGAATGTCTTCAATCAATTCATCTAAGATAACTTGAAGCCAGCTGGACCCCCTCAGTGAGAACTTGACTTAATTGGCCAATAAGTGGCTGGAAAAGGTGCATGCGATTTGATAAAATTACAGACTGCAGAAGTGATTACAGTTTGGAGAACCGCAGAGGGTAGCCTCCGGGTCAGCCCTTTTGGAGAGGGCTAAGTTAACGTCCACTATTAAGTGCTGCTGTGAAAAATGTCGGCCCACTTGGTGCTCAGATGTAAAGTGTATCCAGGTCATTCCTCAGCTGATGGAGGGAGAGATGTGCACATTTATCACTGCTCTGGCCTCATTTCTGCCTTGGTAATAGTCATACACTAACAACTGCTGGCAGTTTCATGGGTTTCTGGGTACCCTTCATTTTATTGGCATAACCAAAATATTATCTGAGCAAAGCAATCCATCTGCTAAAGAAAAACACTTTCCTTCAATTATGTCCCCCGAGTCTTTTCTTAAGAAAGGTTAAAGCACCAGGAAGTTGAAAAATATACATTAGTTTGTTTTTATTCTTTCCAATCTACAGCAAATATGCTCGCTTGTTACTGGATAAGCACTAGCTCTACATATTTACCACTGCAAAATGTTAGGGAATATGCCTAGCTTTAGGAAAACGGTAAATTCACAACCTCAGATTAGTGTTTATATACAAATCATTATTTAAAAGCAATTGCCTATCTTCCCCTTCCTCTCCCCGCCCCCCCCCCCCCCCCAAAAAAAAAAAGATAGCAGAGATTGCATAAGCAATTCCTCCACGATTTTATATTTAATAATGAAATAGATTAGGTCATCTGCAGAAAAGCAGTATTTTTAACAATGGAGCTACAAAGAATGCAAAGAAACCATCGCGTTACCCGATTGTGTTAAACATCATGGAAAAACAGAGCTTGATCCTGCTTGTGCTCAGCAGGCAGGGCTCCCATTGACCTTGGCGGGGGGCTACCGCACGCGGGTGCCTCCCAGGCATTAACCCTTTTGTTAGAGCCCACCCCAAGACAGGGCTTGCAATCACTTCTGCACCGAGAGAGTGTGTATGCTGTGATTCCATGTTGCTGAGGCTGCATATTTTTCATGGATTGGATAATTTTCACGGGTTTTGTTTTGTTATTTTTAAATCCCTACCTTTTACAGAGCTAGATCCAAGACTCAGATATCTGATGCAGATATTCAGAAGAAGCTTGGGCTCATTTCGAGGATTTTTTTGATGATGGCTAAGTTGTTGTAATAGTAAACAGTGTAACATATAGTCAAAAGCCTAGGGGTTGCATAGTTAGCTAGATGCACACAAAACACGAATTAACGAAGTGTGGAAGGACAAGTTACACATTTTACCACCAAAAGAGGGAAGGATGCGGCTCTGACAAAATGATTTTAGGCTGCAAGTATTAGATCAGAAAAGAATTCTGCTTAAAAATAAGGTACAAAATGCCTACTTTTTAAAAATTCTTTCCTTTGATATGTTGGAACAACTGCCAGAATCCAGTTTTTTTTCCACTCATAGACAGAAATTAGGTTGCCGTTTGGTTGCTGGATCTCATATAATAGAACATATGTTTCCTCCCAAATAACCACACAAGTCCCGTCCCACCCAGGCACAAAGCGTCACCCAAGGCACAGAATGAGGCAGGCTCTGTGGAGAACAGATCTGCAGTTTTTGAATGAAACATCTATTCGTGGGAGCTCTTTTAAGAAAGGAGGTGTCAGGTTTAGTTTTTCTCTTAGTGTGGGGAGAGGATGCCCTTTTCCAAATGTTTCTGGTGAAAGCAATCCATTTTGGTCACGTAAAAATGGCCCTTCATTTTGAAATGTAAGGTAGAGAGTGAGAAAGAAATTGAAAAAGGGTCAAAACAAAGCGGGATGTCTCCAGATTGTCATCATGACCATGCAGCAGTCTCTCCACCCCCACCCCAATTTTTAGTCCCCCCAGAATTTTGGAATAGACTGACTTTAGCCTGCAGTTCTTTGGGACTTGTGACCCTCTCCTGGCCATGGGGACGTGTCACGTGGTGGGACTGAGCTGCATTGCTGGGCCGGGGACTGGCCCCAGCTTCTCCTGTTCTCTGGGATCTCCTTTCCCCACAATGAGTTTTGTCTTTCACCCTGCCCCGGCAGATGTACTTACTGCCTTCTGCACTCAGGACACCCATCCCAAACCTCTGCGTGAGAACATGGTACCTGTCATGGGCACAGAGAGATCATGGATGTCTCAATCCCTGGTCCTGCCGCTCCAGTCGGGTATCTCAGTTAAATGGGTAACATCTTGTTCTGATGTCTTTAATGCTAGAAAACGGATTCATCTTTCTTGTTGTCTTACAAGGGAGAGTACAAGTGCTTTAGCTGCACTGGGCATTCGCACTCTCCATCCATGCCCTAGCACAGGCAAGGGATTTTCCCCACTTAGCTCTTTAGTGTTGCCTTGCTGGCTAAGCCCTGATTTGAAAAGCACTTTCTAGGCAAATTCCAGCATTTTAAGCATTGCCCTCACTTGGCACAAGGATGCCACCTGCCAAGACTTACCTTACAATGCAGGATGGATGCCCGGGGGGCTGCTTGTCCCCTGCTCCCAGCTCTGCAAGAGTGGCCCCGCATGGCCAGGGTCAAATTGGAACCACGTGGCCTCATTGCTACCATCCGCGCAGCGCGACCTTGGATGTGCCAGCTCCGTCCACCAGCCTGCGACCAGCTGGGTCTGCCACCTAGCATGGGAGGAAAAGGGAAACTAATTGAGTTGTACGCAATTTAATCACATTAGCGTCCCTAGTGCTGCCACTTTGCACGGCCCCACGAGCTCGTGCCATGTTTGCGGTTACTGGTGCTCCCGCACACCCCGGGGCACCGGGTTTCAGACACGTGCTGAACTGTCACTTGCAAATTTAGAAATCTATTTTTAAAGCAAACTAAGCAAGCAATGGTGCTTTTCTGCCTGTCATAAAGATCATTAAAGGAACAGTTGCTGGCGGGGATTTTGGTGGCAAACAGGCCAGGCTTGGTGGGGCAGGACCTTTGCTACAGCTCACTGCTTTCACGCTGAACCAAAGCGACGGCTCTCGATAGCCCATCACGCCACCAGCCTTTCGTCAGGAAGCTCCAACCCACAGACCAGCACAGGCTGATCCAGCAATCCCCAGAAAAGCTGTGTGAGAGCTTTTGCGTTCAAAGGAAAAAGCCCTCCAGGTCAGTCCTGCCACCCCAGGAGGAGAGGTCGAAGCCATCACCCACTGTGGCATTTTGGTACAGCCCTATGACCACCTTGGTCATTCCTCTTTGTGTACAGACTGGAGCCCGGGCAGCCTCGCTGTGCTTGTGGCCGCAGCTCTGGCATCGTGCTGCGGGTGTTGAAGGATTCAGCATTTTCCTGAAGCAGGCCTGGCCCCCCGATCCACTTGACTGCCTGAGAATGGCAGCGAGTGTTTTCCCTGTCCTCGTGGTCATGAGCAAAAACTCAAAAGCCAGCACTAGAAAAAGAACACAAACACATTTCAGACTTATTTTCTTTAACATTACGATCTTTAAGACCATCTCACGTCTCTGCTCCAGACTTTCAGTGATTAAGGACAGCAATGCTGACTACCCGTTGCCTACAGCTACGGTATCACCCATTTCTACTCAGGCTGAGCTGGGTGGTGCTGTGGGTCCCGCCGTTTTGGGTACCTCCGCAGCGCAGAGCCCTCAGCCCGGAGGAAGGAAGCCAGGGCAGCAGGACCACTGCCTGCTCCCACACAAAGGGCTGCAGCAGATGGGTTTGAAGCCAGGCAGGGACCACCAAGGC
Source organism: Fulmarus glacialis (assembly GCF_000690835.1). NCBI lineage: Eukaryota > Metazoa > Chordata > Aves > Procellariiformes > Procellariidae > Fulmarus > Fulmarus glacialis. The sequence continues at coordinate 17,864 of NW_009203897.1, forward strand.
GGGAAGACCTTCCTGGCAATGCAGAGGGCGGCTGGGGGGATGGAACAGAGAGGAGCCCACAGCTGCCCAGATGTTGCATTCTCTCTCTTGCAGCTGGGTTCCTGGAGCTGCACCAGCCACCCATCCCAATATTTTCCATTTGGCTACAAAAATCACCGCAGCGTAGGGTCCAGCAGAGAAGACCCACCACTGAGGTCCCCGTGCTAAGCTAGAGGACAGGGAGTGGGAACAGGCAGATCCTATGGCTGAGCTATAGGCAAGACACTATTTAGCATACCCTGCAGGTAAGGACCAGACCCACACACTTTACTCAACCGAACAATGGATATATCCTGGTCCACTTTGGCATGTTCTAAACACATTGCACTCCATCAGCATCTTTGGGGGGATCTATTATTTTTAATTATCGTTAGACACAGAAGTAACTCAGATAACCTTTTCTTCCTTTTGTCTTTCAGGACCAAGAAGGTGGTGTAGAGACAAGGCTATTTGTACATGGAAGAAAAAAGTCTATTTTCTGTTTACTTTGAAAAAGCCTAGTATTGACTTCCATTTATCTTCCAATAAGTCCTTGTCCAATGTGGCTCGGAATATAATCTGTTTCAAGGGCAGGTGCTCCTTAATGAGAGCGCTGAAATCTCCTTTTTTTTTTTTTTTACCCCCTTCCTTAAAAGGGAAAGGAGGGGGGAAAAAAA